>NW_013666201.1:138915-141530 GCF_000517525.1 Limulus polyphemus | reverse complement strand
GTGCCCCGCCCCCCCCGGGTATCGAAACTCGGTTTCTAGCGTTGTAAATCCCCAGACATACCGCTGTGCCACTGGGGGGGGGCGTGAATTATTGAATTTCCTATGAATTTAAATACTATTGGATTTTCTATGGGTAATTTCTGTACGGTTCTGTACGGAGTTGTGCTCAAGTCAGTAAATATTCGTGTTTTTCTGAAAGTACGGAGAAACAAGTGAACATTTATAAGACTTCTGTTATCTTTAATAAATTTAGGTCATTAGAGACTTAAACATTATATAACTTTGGTGTCGAAACAGTTTAATTCTGGTCTCTACACGCTTCAAAAAAAAAACCCTATAACTGTGCCTGTAAATATAAGTATATATGAAAATATAACTGTACTAATAATATAAATCTTTGTTACTTCTTGTGTTACTTCTCATTTCATACTTTATAATATTTTTATTTATGTTTCGCACGTGCAACACCCAACAATACGCAAATCCATGAAATTCGTCTTTTCTCTACGTCTTAGAACATTTCTTTTTTTTTTACTGAATGACAAAAGTAGCTTCCGTTGCATCAAGACATTGTCGTCTAATTCCCAGAGCTCTTATCCCTTGCCTCATACGTAACGTTTTAATATTTAAAGTCTACCTTTATTTAAAAAAAATCCAGGAAATCAACAGTACCGCCACCTCAACAACTTTGTCAAAGTCTTTAAGCTGAAGAATGGGGTTGACTTTACTTTTACGACTCATCCACGGCTGAAAGGGCACGTGGAGTTTGTTTAGTGGCATTATGTCTCGAACCCCGGACCCTTGGATCCGCAGCCTGACACGCTAACTACTAAACCACGTCCATCGTCCTCGTATGTGAAAAGGACAATAAATTTGTGCCTGAAGGTACCAAACTCCTATTTAAGGACTACACGCGCTTAAAACATTTTCATCTAATTTGTAAGATTCTAGACATCTGACGTAAAACAAATTTGCGAAGTACACATTACGTTTCATGTTTATTTTGTTATGCCCTCATTAAGCTCTGAATGTTTCCTATTTTACAAACAGCATGTGTATTCCAATGTGTTCAAAGCAGCAAATAAAAGAAACCTACTATATGATAGCTATCTATTAAAACTGCTTTTATATGTTAATGAATAAGATAATTTCATCTGGGATATAGACAGATATGGTAGAGCACATGTACATAAATTTAAACTATTTTTATAAGCTGTGGATACACAACGAAACGAAGGGCTTATCTTGTTACAAGTGAAACAGCAGCAATAATTTACAAATTATCAACAAAGCTATGTGAAACCACTGTTTTTCCAAACTTTTCTAGTATTTACATCGTTATGAACTCATAGTTTCTAAAGCTATGGTTCCATTAGCAACATCTAGTAAGTAGCTAAAATACAATATATTTAACCCGTAGCGAGTAATCCAGTAACTAAAATGCAATATATTTAACCCGTAGCGAGTAATTCAGTAACTAAAATGCAATACATTTAACCCGTAGCGAGTAATCTGTATCTAGAAAATGCTAGGTCTTATGCATTATAAAACAACAACTAAAATATATAACACTTATTAAATAAATAAAAAAAAGGTATGCGATAATGCATCAGTAACAACTTTCGAAAGATATACACATATATAGATGTTTTTTTAGTTTATTTGAAGTACAAAAAACAATTCTTTTTTTCATTTTATACAAATAGTTTTGTTCCAATACCATTAAACGTGTTTTTATAGTGCGTTTTGTATTATTAGAAACGCGTTTTCTTGCGCTTAATAAAAACGCGAGTTAGCGTCTTTCTTAACTGTTATCTCGAGTCTGGTAGTTTACCCCTCTTTTTTTTTTATGTTTCGTCCGTTTGCCGAATACTAAAGAGGAGTCATTTCCAGGAGCTACTGAGAGACGGCCCCGTGAGACTGTGAAAAGTTCGAAAGACATTAGTTTTCACGTAACTTTGTTGTTGATTTGTAAACTATTGTAACTGTTTCATTTTTAACAAGACGTGTATGTGCCTCTGTATACAGTGATTGAAGGAAACACGACGTAATGGATATTGCTAGTCTTATCGGACACCATTCGCTTCTCAAACAAATTTCCTTAAATTATTTATGCACCAAATTGTCTTTGGATTCATGACTTTAAGGGTAACACTCCCTAATAATGAGTCATATAAAAACTTTTAATAAAAATATCAATATTGCACCTAAAATTCCACCACCTACTTACTACTGAGAACCCTCATATATTTAAGATGAAAAAGATAGAGAAATTTTACACAGTTCATTGTCATTTCTTTACACTAAGTGTTATAACAGGCAAAAACGTAAAATTACCGAATATGATGCAATATGTGGACCACGCCCGCAGTGAATGGGATAAGAACAAGTTGGTAATTTGAGACCAACGGTAAACACTTATTATGGTTTTATAATACTTAAGACAGCGTATTTTCTAGAACTGGATCTATCGCTATAGTTTCAGTGTTGCGTTATCGTTATTTATCATACATTATCAGTAAAGAATTCAAGCTTGGTGAAGAACTATGAGTTCACAGAGACAGCTACAGCTCTAGAAAATACGCTGTCTTAGATATTATCAAACAACAATAAGT
>NW_013666201.1:123509-137915 GCF_000517525.1 Limulus polyphemus | reverse complement strand
CCCATGATTAAATCAGTATTACCAGCAAGCAGCCTGGCATCAATGTTCCATGATTAAATCAGTATTACCAGCAAGCAGCCTGGCATCAATGTTCCATGATTAAATCAGTATTACCAGCAAGCAGCCTTAATTTAATCATGGAACATTGATGCCAGGCTGCTTGCTAGTAATACTGATTTAATCATGGAACATTGATGCCAGGCTGCTTGCTGGTAATACTGATTTAATCATGGAACATTGATGCCCTGATTGCCTTGTAGAACTGCTAATATTTTGGGTTAGCAACGTACAGTTCACACTTTGTTAATCGGGTTTCCTTACTAATAATGATTGACTTGTAGAACTGCTAATATTCTGGGTTAGCAACGTACAGTTCACACTTTGTTAATCGGGTTTCCTTACTAATACTGATTGCCTTGTAGAACTGCTAATATTTTGGGTTAGCAACGTACAGTTCACACTTTGTTAATCGGGTTTCACTTCTGCCTTTACTCTATTATTTTTTATAATTATTTAAAAAATCCCCAAAGCGATATGTTTTTCAAAATTGTCGCTTGATTTTTTACCAGAAGAAAATTGTACCTCCACTCCATCAACGGCCTTGCATGGCCAGGAGGTTAGGGCACTCTACTCGCAATTTGCGGGTTCTAATCCCCGTCCCACCAAACATGCTTGCCCTTTCAGCCGTGGGGTCGTTATAATGTGACGGTCAATCCTACTATTCGTTGGTACAAGAGTATCCCAAGAGTTGGTGGTGGATGGTGATAACTAGCTGCCTTCCCTCTAATTTTTCACTGCTAAATTAGGGACGGCTAGCGCAGATAGCCCCGAAAACTTGAATTATGGGTAACTTTCATGTACGGAGTTGTGAATATAATAATTTGATAAGTGAAACTTCAAAACTAACCGTTACCTATATTACAACTCTTTTTACCTATTTACAAAAAGCAGTAATGATGTATGACCATTGAAAGTTTGCGATAAGATGCTACGTATCACACAACAGCGTTTTGTGAGCTACATAAAGTATGAAACAAATATAAAGAATTTAAACAATTTTTCTTGTGATCGTTGTATATTTAAATGTAAAACTTTATTTTTTGAAGATGATTTATTATTGTTTACTGTCAGCAAAACGACGCATGGAGAAAAGTACGTACGCATAAAACAAGTAAAATGCGTAACAGGAAGTTGCAGTATTATAGCTATGACAAGGTAAAAATTATTGTTACAAAATGTTATCAAGCGCCCCCCACAATTTCATTGTTATGCACATAAGACGAATGATGATAAATCAGAAGATCTGAAATTCAAATTATTGGTCACTCAGTCTATACTGTATATTTTTATGTACAGTGGTTTCACTGTCTTTTCTCAGTTGTCACTTAGAAATGAATCACAAAGTTCAAATTGCTCTAAATTGTTTAGGAACAATGACGATACCTTACTGAGGACATTTAAATGTTTTTCTTACGATTGCGAAGAACCATCGGATATAGAAACTACTCAATCAAGCTATTGTGAATTTACTGTACAAAGTGCCTCAAAGTGTTGTAAGCAGAATGTGGAAACACTTCTAAATTAAGGGTACATTTGCTAAGAAATCTGGAAAAGGCGACTTCGTCCATGGCACAAGTAGACAATCGATATCTGTCAACTTTGGCTCGCAGCATTCGTAAGGTACCTGTTTTGAGACTGACTCGTATGTGCATAGCCACTACTGGACAGCTGATTAGTGTACAGACATCACAAGGCCGACCTGTATGCCAGACACCCAGCAAGGAGCATTTTGCTCACAGCAAGACATAAATCAGCTCGTTTGAAATGGTATCAAAAGTACGTCTAGAAAATCAGCGACTCGTTGACAGTTTTCTTTCTTTTTTTTTTTACAACTGAGTCGAACTTTACTCTGGTGTGAGACAACAATCGCAGACTCATATGGCGGTGATGGGGGTATGATGCGAGGAATTCGATCCCATCAAACACATGTGGGATGCTCTTAAGAGACACAAGACGTTCCATCTAACGAGTCCAGATTCTAAAGATGCCTTGAAAACAATTCTTGCTAAGGAATGTTCTATGTGCTTCAGGACTTTGGTAATACTTAATATAATTGTGGATACAACGTTTCGGGCAATGCCCTTCTTCAGGTATCACTAACTGAACTAACAACAGTAAATCCGTAAACCTATAACATACTTCTTTTTAGATATTATAAAACAATAACAACAATAAATAACAGCTACAGCTCATGTAAATACAATGTCTTTTTAATATCATAAAACAACAATAAGCAAAAACTACAGAATTAAAAAGAAACAACAACATTGTTTTAAGAATGCATAAGTGCTAACTATCAATAGATATAGACTCATATTATTGCAATTTATTTGAAATGCCACAATTTGTAATTTTATGCACATTTTTTGTCCCATTCGAGATGTTTAACAAGCTAGATGTAAACATGTTTTATGATTCTTTTATAATTTGTGTTTGTTTCTTTTCTTGGGGGAACGAGTCATAAGTCGTTTAACATACCGAATTTCTGCTCAAGACAAGTTGGCGAATATTCATACTTCTCTATGGAAATATCAGGGAGTTTTAAAACTTTTTTTTTAGGAAATTTGTGAATTAATTTTCATGTATTTGAGTTCTTCACTAAACCTGGATTTTTTTTACATCTCAGTGTAGGCAGCTATGCCCGCGTAACTTTAATTACTCAAGACTATAGCTGTGACCGTTTCGGTTTGTTGCATCAACATTTGTTTACGACATGGGGAATAACCTTCCATACAATATTTTTCACAATGCTAATTTTTTTTGGGTGCAACGTAACGAAAATGTATTTATATTTTTCATAACCTACAGCGCACCCCAGTGACACAGCGGTATGTCTGCGGACTTACAACGCTAGTAACTGGGTTTCGATACCCGTGGTGGGCAGAGCACAGATAGCCCATTGTGTAGCTTTGTGCTTAACTTCAACCAAACATAACTTACTGCAGCCCTCCAGTGACTCAATGGTAAGTCCGAGAGCTCACCCCGCTAAAAATAGGGTTTTGATACTCGTGGTGGACACAACACAGATAGCCCATGGTGTAGCTTTGTGTTTAACGAGAAAAATACCTACTGTAACATTGTCAAAAGTAAATATATCGCCACGTTCTTTAAGTCTGCCAAAGGTGCAAAAAACTATTATTATATAACTATTATATATATTATTATTATATATAAGCTAACGAACATAAAAAAGTTTTGTGTACTATCACGTACTGTAACACTCAATGTAATATTGTAGATTGAATGTAAACAAATCTTCATATTTTATCACGCATTGTAACGCCGTAGAAGGAAATAAGTAACGAAGCATCATGTACTATAATAATGTGACAAAAAATATATAATACGTCACTACGTGTTGTCTATTTGTATACAAACTACACAATAGTCTATCTGTGCTGTGCCCACCACGAGTATCAAAACCCGATTTTTAATGTTATAAGTCCGCAGATTTATCGCTGAGCCACTGCGAAGCACGAAGCACTGTAACAAAAGGAAATAAATAGCCATGCATCACCAGGTATTCTAACTTTGTCAGATGTAAAATTTTATCATATATATATCAATACGTATCGTGACACTATGAAATGTCTACGTATTTCATCGTGATTATTACAACACTGTCGAAGGACAATTAATTATACACCACCACATCCATAATATTTTTATTGGAAGAAGTAATAATCTACAGCCATGAGCTGTAACTCCATCGAAGAAAAAAGTAATGTTATACAACCACGTTCTATAACACTATAGAAGGGTAAAGTCGCCATATATATCACTATGTACTATAACACTGTCAAACGGAAAACTTCTTCGTATATCAATACGTATCGTAACACTATCGGATCCTTCACATATCTTTTCACGAAGACCTTAATTTATACAATATGATTAAAAAATTGTTTTTTTAAAAAGGGGAATAAGAACTGTCAAAAAGTTCAGAAACAAGTAGAATCAAAGTGCAAGAAACTCATTTTTTAAGCCTACAACTAGGGACTCTTAAAAAGTAAACAAACTATGCTGGAAACATACATTATTTTCTCGAGCTACAAATCCCTATTTTGGCTTCACTAAAATCGATAAGTATTGTAGACATGGAGTCAAAATAGAAATTTGTATCTTGAAAAATATTTTTTTTTATGTCCATTTATGTAGAATATATTTTAAACTACATACGTGCATATATATTCAGTTGAATGTTACACGTTCTACAATAGTTTACTGCCGCACTAGCTTTTTATTCTACCCAACCATTATTTACTGAACCAGACGGTTTTGTGCCTGAGGTTTCGTGTAAACATGCGTTTAACAAGCGTCGAGTAAAAAAGGAAGCCGCTCACAATAACATCGCATATATTACGTATTTATAGTCACGTAAATCAATTTTTTAAATAGGTTATGGACATCCCTACCGTTTCATATAATATATTTGTCTACGTTTTGGTGCAAAATACCCAGCCGATTTTGCTGTAGGCTTGTGAAACAAAAATATGAATAATAATAATAAAATGATACCAAAATACGCACTCACAATCTCAGCGAAGTACGAAAGTCAACAGAATAAATCACAACTCACAAGAGTAGAGAAATCTACTGTTAGAAAACTCACTGAAATAGTCGCAGAAAACCACGTAGAGATGAAATACAACAGCGAACTCGAGAAATAATGAATCCTCAACGTGTCAGTTTCCAATTACTATGCGTTATAAATTGCACAAATTATTCTTCAAGTGATGCGCATTACTAAAATACTGGATTTTTTTTAATGGCGGAAGGTGAAGGACTTAGAGAAATTCTGCAGAGCGAAAAAATGAAGGCGCTTCAATTAATTTTAAAACTATCCTATGGCATACTCAGTACTGTATTCATTATTATTGTTCAGGTTTGTAGCCGTTTTCTCTGTAGCGGCTTGTAAACTATAATCAATAATAATAAAATTGGAGACACTGTTTTAAATATATATACATTTGTAAACTCTAATAAAACGAAGATGTTTTCGACTGGTATAAAATGGAGCATTTCTGACTAGTATAACAGTGCTTGAATGGCTTCTATATTTCTGCGATGCTTGAATGGCTTCAAAGAGCTTATCTTGGTAGTAAAGAAAAACTTAGAAAATCTTAGAAAGTGGAAATCTTGATTTTCAAGAATCAACTTAAAAATAGCTCTAAAACCTTTGCAGGAGTTTGTTCAGTAGTCGTGCATAGATTTTGACGCACTATACCTAGCCGTTTTTGATGTAGGCTTCGGTGCTTGAATGGCTTCGAAGAGAAACTTGTCCAGTAGCGATGAAAAAAAAACTGATAAAATATCTCCTTTTCTTTCAAGAATCAACATAAAAATAGTCCTATGACAAGCACAGGAGTTTTTTAGTAGTTTTGCCCAGGTTTGAATAAAATAGTAATAGCCGTTTTTTTCTGTAGGCTTGTGAAACAAGAGTAATAATAATATGAAGAACAGGTGGATAAATTTTGAATTTGTCTAACAATCGGGAAATCAACTTTTTTGCTGTTATCAATATTTTAGCAGCCTTAGCCATTGAGATAGAATGTGTTGAGTGTTGTTTGAAGTACAAGTCTGATTTTTAAGATGGCTTTTGCCTGTATGTTATATTATAATTATTGTGAAATTTCTGGGCGAACCTGCTTATGAACCACGATAGTGGTTCATAATAAAATCACCTTATTCTTAAGTATAGATTAAGCTGAACATGAAAAGAAAACAAAGTCTGAACTTGAATTTTTTTATTTATCTCTAAAATATGATAGTCCTCTTAAGAAGCCTGTGGCCTAGTGATTGCAGGTTCGAATCCTCGTCACCTAACATGCTCACCTTTTCAGCCGTAGAGGGCGTTATAATGTGACAGTAAACCCCATTAATTGTTGGTAAAAGAGTTGACGGTGGTTGGTGTTGACTTGCTGCCTTCTATCTCTAGTTTATGACTGCTAAGTTAGGGATGGCTAGCGCAGATAGCCCTTAACTAGCACTGCACGAAAATCAAATCAAACAAAGTTAATAAGCTTTACTTTTCTTATATAGTGACTCGAAAAAACAAACTGTAATTATTAAAAAGAGATATAAAGAAAATTAAAGTTATCTCAAGCTCTAATACTAAGAAAGTTTTATTTGCTTGAATCGTCTCACCATTGTGGAAGACATATGTACATATAGTTCATGATCAGGCCAACTTCAGTTTTCATATCAGATGATATTATCGGAAACAAATGAAACTTCTTCAGATGGATGGAAAAAGTAATCGTGAAAACTAATTTCATGCCTGGAATTTAGTAATAAAACTATTTCGTTAAAAAGAGCAGCCTGAAATGTTCCTGATACTCTGTGTTTGAATGAGAGTTATAAGTTTCGTTTTACAGAGTTCGTCGGATTTTATCAGCTCGGTAGCTATATATTTCTTATGTCAACACTCTGCTTGTTGTTAAGCGCATAGCGTTAACACTTTGTACCATTATGCAACAATGGTATTTTTTTGTTTTAACTAAACAATTAGAAAGAATTGTTTAGTTAAAACAAAAAATACCATTGTTGCATGATGGTACAAAGTGTTAACTAAACAATTAGAAAGAATTGTGCAAAATATGAAATTACTGGTAAAATACTACGTTCATAAACAGTCTTAAAAATAATTAGCAAATAAAATACTTGTTTCAAGTCACTCTGATAAGTATTCTATTATATAATAATACACATAAATTAGCAATATTATATATATATATATATATGAAGAGATCGGTATTATAATATCACAATTTCAGTCATATTTTTCTATTTTTCAATGTGTAATTTAAATGTTTTGTTTACTACGTATTCAAGACACGTACTTGTATATGTAATACAGCCAATTGTTATATATTTGTTCATCTTGCCAAGTATCTAATACGTTTGGTAGTCTTTGTGTTTCTTATAAGTACTTTTCAGGTTTGCCTTCCTTTCTTCATGGTTGTTTTTCTACTTCCTACAATTTTATAGTAGTTTTCTGTTCTCCTTTCGTAAATAATTTTGGAGTTGTATTGTTGTCGCGTTAACAATGCTAAGACTTGAGTTAATTATGAAAAATTTACATGAAAATTGATCACTTATTGGTTACAATGACCAACATCAATCAAGTTTCACATTCATCAAAATTCACTAGTCTGTTAGAAAACTGGAAAGCTAACAAAGTCAGCAGGTATCGCGACGGCTCTGGCGCCACTTCTAAGACAAGTGAACAAGACACTATCTTATCTACTACACGTTTATTTACAGTCAAGTTTCATAGCTGGAAGGCCTAAAGCTAGAACAAAATATTTATGAGTTTCCCGTTCTCACTACACCAGGGGTTTTCAAGGGCTACTTTTATTTATTATGGCTGTATAATGGAGAAGAAAAACACAGTAGAACGTACCCCAAATGATTTTTCTTCAGTAAGGAAAACTTTATCGCATATATATATATACTTTTAGAACGGATAATTTTATGTCACACAAAATTTCGTTGTAAACTTTCCAATTGGCTTCCAACATTACGAAAACAGCAATATTTATCTTGTGGTATCTCTGAACAGCTTAGAGTCGACAGCTTACAGCGCTTTAAATTGCCGGAAATGCCCTGTCGACAAGCAGTAATCTGTCTCTCTCTTTTAGGTTCAAGGTATAGGACTTCCGGACACAAGAAGACTAACTAATACAAGGATATATAACTCGCCGTTACTTACCAGTGTTTTAAATTTTTCTCAATCTAAAAAAAAGACATTCGAGAATAAAATTATCTAATTATATGCTATAGATTTCATGTCTATCCCTATTTTGCTATTAGTGAGAACGAAAGTTTTACCTGCACAATTATAAAATGATATTGCAATGGATTGTTTCAGTTAAAATGAAAAAAAAATATATATAATAAGATTACGTAATTATTTTAAAGTGGTTTGTGCAAACATATAAGATATTTACAAGAAAACGGCAACATAATGAAAAATCAACTAATAGGCGTATTTTATTTAACTAAATAAGTTTGTTGGTTTTGAATTTCGCGCAAAGCGACACGAGGGCTATCTGCGCTAGCCGTCCCTAATTTAGCAATGTAAGACTAGAGGGAAGGCAGTTAGTCTTGGGCCAACTCTTGGGCTACTCTTTTACCAACATTATAACGCCCCACGGCTGTTTGGTTAGACGGGGATTCGAACCCGCGCCCCTCAGATTGCGAGTCTGGCACCCTAACCATCTGGCCAGGCCGGACCAACTAAATGAGAAATATCTATTCCACAAGATAAAGGATTAATTTTAAAATATCCGGATAAAGTTTAGAAAAATATTATACCTCTTCAAATTTTAGTATGCTACTATGTTTTCACAATACATTATAATCTTTGTTACACAGAGTATTTGCACTAAGTAGCAATGAGCTGAATATTTCCCAGACATTTCTAAGAATGGTGGAAAATTCTTCCAAGCAGGTCCATCAAAATTCCAAAAGCGTGAGTTTTTCTCGCCCTATCATTTCAAATGTGAACTACAAAAACTAAGGTGTGCTTGGAAATTATCAGAAGCGCCAAATCTCTTAATACGACGGATGAAATGTAGGCCTTACCTTTTATTTGATCTTGTAGTTGCAGTTTCTTTGTTTTGCTGCAAAGCACAAAACTGCACAATGTGATTTGCTTATAACAGAGATAGAACTCAAAATTTTAGTATTATAAGCTTACCGCTGAAACACCATGGAGGTGAAGGCTTAGATTGTAACCCCAGAATTCAAACAAGATTGTAAATCTATATAAGAAATCGCTGTGAAAAACTAGGATGCTGCACATTTTCTATGCCATTAGGATGACAGGAAAATAACATTGTAATAAGACCTAACGTGAACTAGGCTATCCGTTGAATAACAATAAAATCCTTTGTAATGACATTTTATTTAACATTTAGATATTTCAGTATATCAGTTTATTTCAGTGTGCACTGCCAAAATTTTTCATAAGCAGATTTTGGTTAGTATGATATAACACGTATCTACGTGATTTTGGTTAGCATGATATAACACGTATCTACGTTTATTTCTCAATATTTCACATTAGTAGTCTAAAACGACTTTCTATCAGAAGAAGACCAACTATACACATTCAAAACAGTCCCAAGTAACAGAATAATAAAATTACACTCTTGTAACAAAAGTAATAATATCGTATCTTGCTGTACAGATATTTACCAAAAAATTTATGTTACAAAATCATTTTAGTTTTGGATTTGAGGACAGGCTGAGCATGATTATAAATAATATCAGTATCTTTCAATGAGATTGATTTAAATTGTAACAAAGATACATCATACACATATAAATAATATCCGTATCTTTCAATGAGATTAATTTAAATTGTAACTAAGATACATCATACATATAAATAATATCCGTATCTTTCAATGAGATTGATTTAAATTGTAACTAAGATACATCATACATATATAAATAATATCTGTATCTTTCAATGAGATTGATTTAAATTGTAACTAAGATACATCATACATATAAATAATATCTGTATCTTTCAGTGAGATTAATTTAAATGGTAACTAAGATACATCATACATATATAAATAATATCCGTATCTTTCAATGAGATCGATTTAAATTGTAACTAAGATACATCATACATATATAAATCATATCCGTATCTTTCAGTGAGATTAATTTAAATTGTAACTAAGATACATCATACATATATAAATAATATCTGTATCTTTCAGTGAGATTAATTTAAATTGTAACTAAGATACATCATACATATATAAATAATATGCGTATCTTTCAGTGAGGTTAATTTAAATTGTAACTAAGATACATCATACATATAAATAATATCTGTATCAGATTACGTGTAGCAGCTGCAATATTATACCTCTTTGACAAACTAGAAACACATAGCAAAGACCATTTAATCAATGTATCTACGCTGGGATATTTTACCATTCACAGACACATATTCTACTGATGTTTCCATATAGCATCGGCCACCCAACATACAATTAATTAGCCGGGAGGCTAGTTGTGACAAGCCGTTGGGAAGAGAGCATGGACGGCTTGCATAAAACCCGCACCATCACCTGCCCGTTGTACAAGATAGCATTCCTGGTATGCCATTCATCATCTCTCCGCTTACCAACAGGGAGAGCTGGGGCGGTTCACGACAGTTACACCGACAAGGCAACTACATGAACCCGATCACATATATATAGTCACGTTATCCCTCTTGGCAGTACACATATCGAACACACGCATATAGGATGCTTTAATTTTTAATACAGAGAGAAAATCTTGAAATAATCAGTGATGCATTGTCTTTAATTTTAATCAAACTAACAAACTTTGGTGCCTGGTTAAGATATAATGGCTCCTGCTTATCTACCAATAAAAATATGAAACTACAGACATCTGGAGAAAGATATTTTGATGCAAACACAACTTAGTTTTCTTTGTACTGAGATAGATGTTATCTTGGCTACAGATAAGGATAGATATGGATATATAGTATATATAGATATATAGTACAGTCGAAACAAGGTTCACAGTGCTTAGATACAGATAAGAATATTAACAAGTACAGTTGAAACAAAGTCAACTATGCTTAGATACAGATATGGATAGTAACAAGTGCAGTGGAAACAAAGTTCACATCGCTTAGTTACATATACGCATAGTAACAAGTACATTGAAACAAAATCAACTGCGCTTGGGTACAGATATGGATAGTAACAAGTTCAGTCGAAATAAAGTCAGTTGCGCTTAGATACAGATAAAGATAGTACCAAGTACAGTTGAAACAAAGTTCACGGCGCTTAGATACAGATAGTAACAAGTGCAGTTGAAACAAGGTTCACAGCGCTTGGATACAGATAGTAACGAGTACAGTTGAAACAAAGTTCATGGCGCTTAGATACAGGTAGTAACAAGTGCAGTTGAAACAAGGTTCACAGTGCTTGGATACAAATACAGATAGTAACAAGTACAGTTGAAACAAGGTTCACAGTGCTTGGATACAGATAGTAACAAGTACAGTTGAAACAAGGCTTATGATACAATGAGACAAATTCGAAATTCTGTTGTTGTATATTTTATGATTTCTCTTTAAACTTAACGAGATGGAGCTGTAGTCGGTTTACGGTGTAAACGCGAGTAAAATGATAACGTCTCTCTGATACAACTTTCTAATCAGCTCTCAAACTACCCCTATTAGTTGAAAATACAAACAGCATCTTAGTTTTCGAGAGTCTTATTAATATCCGAGATATTCGAGCGTTTCTTGAAACAAGAGACTTTTAAGAAATTTTCTCACACAAACATTTTTCTGCTATAATCGCTATGTTAGATACAAAAATAATCTTTACAGACATGAAGCTTATTCCCAAGTAACAAACAAGTTTGTTTATCTGAAATCTCTGCTGCTTCAGAATCCCATGCCTAATATTATGATTACTGAGTTAAATAAATAAACTTTGCACATGTGTCCATACAAAATTACGAACATAATTATATATGATTAGCGTACAATTTCAACGGTGAATAATTCTATTCCAGAAACAATAAGGATTTTCCGATATTAAAGTCGTCTCACAGTGTCAGTAATATACATGAAAATTAATTAAGACATAATTCTTAGATCGAGATTATTTTCCCCACGTTGCTGAAATTTGCCGAAAACTAGGGATCCCCCTATCTCCCCCCTCCAGAAAAAAAAGAGTGGAAAATAAACCATTATGTCTTAATATTCAATAAGTAGTTGTTGTTTGAACAATGCTTTGAAGAATGAAAGTTAATGTTTGGATGTTATAGGGTTTGGGGTGTTATAGAGTTTGGGAAGTTATAGGGTTTGGGGTGTTATAGAGTTTGGGAAGTTATAGGGTTTGGGGTGTTATAGAGTTTGGGATGTTATACGGTTTGAGATGCTATAGGGTTTGGGATGTTATAGGGTTTGGGATGCTATAGGGTTTGGGGTGTTATAGAGTTTGGGGTGCTATAGGGTTTGGGATGTTATACGGTTTGGGATGCTATAGGGTTTGGGGTGTTATAGAGTTGGGGATATTATGGGGTTTGGATGTTATAGGGTTTGGAATGTTATAGGGTTTTAGATGTTATAGGGTTTGGAATGTTATACGGTTTGGGATGCTATAGGGTTTTGGGATGCTATTGGGTTTATATTTATATTAATCAGTTTTCTGAAGGAATATTTTAAAAGCATATTTACCATGCAGTTATTTCATTTATTCACTTTATTGAAATTCATTTCAAAATCACTTACCAGGTGTTCATGCATAGCCTAATCTATGGGCTTGACATGTAGCGCGTTCTTTATAACTGGGTGTTTCCTACATTGTGATGTGAAAAACTGACGTGTCTACTAAGTTATTATAGTTGGATGTTTCCCATATTGTGTTGTGAAAATATCACATGTCTACCAAATTATTATAGTTAGATGTATACTTTACTTTCTCGTATATCTGGATATTTCCTACATTGTGATGTGAAAAACTGACGTGTCTACTAAGTTATATTTGGATATGTACCTTACTTTCTCCCAGAGCTGGATGTTTCCTATATTGTGTTATAAAAATTTGATGTGTCTACCAAGTTATTGTAAATGAATATGTACTGTTATAAGTCTTACGTATAGCTGATTGTTTACTATGTTCGCATGTATAGCTCGATGTACATTATTTTCTCATGTGTAGCTTGAAGGATAAAATATTATCAAATGTAGAGCTTGGTGTAAAACCAGCACCGACGTATAATTGGATGTGAACAATGTTTTCAAGTACGTATATACCATGCTATCGTGAAGAATGGATACATACTGTGTTCTCTTGTAAATCAGGACGTGTATCACAAATAACATATTCAAGCAGAACAGACTTTGCACCATATTTTCTTATAGAACTGAACGTGTAATTTGTATCAATGTATAATTGGATGTGAACAATGTTTTCAAGTACGTACATACCATGCTATGGTGAAGAATGGATACATACTGTGTTCTCTTATAAATCAGGACGTGTATCACAAATAACATATTCAAGCAGAACGGAGTTTGCACCATATTTTCTTATAGAACTGAACGTGTAATTTGTGTCGATGTATAATTGGATGTGTATTATAACTTATTTGGAGCAGAATGTGTATTATGCTTTCATGCGTATTACATCCTCAACTAAAACTGACTGCATATACTGCATTTTCTTGTAAAAGTGGCCGTGTACAATCTTTAAATTTAGCTCAAAGTGAGTTTGTATACTCCCAAACGGAACTTAATCGTTATGATGCGTTTCTGCGGTATTCATGTCTGGATGGAATATATTTTTCTCTGTACGGATGCAGATTAGTTTCTCATATATACTATACATATATTATCTTGTGGAGAAAGGTGGGGTGAGGGTTGCTGTTCTCATATGCAGATAGTTATAATAACATTTTCTGCGAGGAATTTAGGTGTACCTAAAAAAAAAGTATAAACATATTATATACACAAATAATATTTTACTACATTGCTATACAGTCATGGCATTCCTTACTAATACTGATTGCCTTGTAGAACTGCTAATATTCTGGGTTAGCAACGTACAGTACACACTTTGTTAATCGGGTTTCCTTACTAATACTGATTGCCTTGGAGAACTGCTAATATTCTGGGTTAGCAACGTACAGTTCACACTTTGTTAATCGGGTTTCCTTACTAATACTGATTGCCTTGTAGAACTGCTAATATTCTGGGTTAGCAACGTACAGTTCACACTTTGTTAATCGGGTTTCCTTACTAATATTAAATATATATATATATATATTAACTCCATAGTGGTTTGATCTATAACTTACTTCTTTTTATCTTTTTCAACAACCACTATGCGTAATTTCCTACCAGTTTTATAATATCTAAGACAACGTGTTTTCAAGAGCTGTAGCTGTAACTTATTGTTGTTGTTGTTGTTTTATAATATCTAAGATAGCGTATTTTCTAGAGCTGTAGCTGTTAATTATTGTTGTTTTATAATACCTAAGACAGCGTATTTTCTAGAGCTGTAGCTGTTAGATTATTGTTGTTTATAATATCTAAGACAGCGTACTTTCAAGAGTTGTAGCTGTTAATTATTGTTGTTTTATAATATCTAAGACAGCGTATTTTCTAGAGCTGTAGCTGTTACTTATTGTTGTTTAATAATATCTAAGATAGCGTATTTTCTATAGCTGTAGCTGTTACTTATTGTTGTTTTATAATACCTAAGACAGCGTATTCTCTAGAGCTGTAGCTGTTACTTATTGTTGTTTTATAATACCTAAGACAGCGTATTCTCTAGAGCTGTAGCT
>NW_013666201.1:121165-122702 GCF_000517525.1 Limulus polyphemus | reverse complement strand
CATGGCTCATTGTTGCCAGGCTGCTTGCTGGTAATTCTGATTTAATCATGGGACATTGATGCCAGGCTGCTTGCTGGTAATACTGATTTAATCATGGGACATTGATGCCAGGCTGCTTGCTGGTAATACTGATTTAATCATGGAACATTGATGCCAGGCTGCTTGCTGGTAATACTGATTTAATCATGGGACATTGATGCCAGGCTGCTTGCTGGTAATACTGATTTAATCATGTAACGTTGATATCAGGCCACTTGCTCTCTTTATTCGTGGGAGCCATATTCTATAATGAAATGGAAGGTCATGAACTGTAAAGATATAAAGTCTACAAAATGATCATTTTGAAGCGTAAACTGTATGAGATGAAGGGATGACTGACATTATTTATAACATTGGTTTTGCTACACCATAACTAGAGCATTATAAATACCAATTATCTTTTTAATTACTTTATACAGTGTGAACGGCCCGACATGGCCAGGTTGTTAGGGCACTCGACTTGCAAGATAAGGGTCGCGGGTTCGAATCCCTGTCCCACCAAACATTCTCGCCCTTTCAGCCGTGGGGCCGTTATAACGTAAAGGTCAATCCCACTATTCGTTGGTAAAAGAGTAGCCCAAGAGTTGGCGGCGGGTGGCGATACTAGCTGCCTTCCCTCTAGTCTTACACTGCTAAATTATGGACGGCTAGCGCAGATAGCCCTCGTATAGCTTTGCACGAAATTCAAAAACAAACAAACAAACACTTTGTATTGTTGAATAGCAAATGGTTTGTTAGATAGGAATCTAGTGTCTTACTTGTGTTGTTGGAGAGGGAGAGAGGTGACTGAAGGATAAATGTGTTACTGGTTTGTTAGATAGGAATCTAGTGTCTTACTTGTGTTGTTGGAGAGGGAGAGAGGTGACTGAAGGATAAATGTGTTACTGGTTTGTTAGATAGGAATCTAGTGTCTTAATTGTGTTGTTGGAGAGGGAGAGAGGTGACTGAAGGATAAATGTGTTACTGGTTTGTTAGATAGGAATCTAGTGTCTTACTTGTGTTGTTGGAGAGGGAGAGAGGTGACTGAAGGATAAATGTGTTACTTGTTTAATCAGAAGGACCAAGTTGTTAGTTTTCTCAGACTGTGATTCCAATGGTTAATGGTTCGAGGACTACATGTGCGGCACGCATTATGGTCAAGAGTGCTTTATAAAAGTGATAGTTAATGCCAGTATCCACTGAAACCAGATCAACCCAAGTATCAGCTTCTAGTCTATCAATTCAATGTCAGGAACGGCTAGCACAGATAACCCTTGTGTAGCTTTGCTCAAGGGTTTTAAAACCCGAACAAAGATAGAAAGAAAAGCAGTATTTAACTTGTGGAGTAGTGAGAGGTCGTTACAGTTATATTCATGTTGTTAGAGAAAGGAATCCTTTAATTGTGTAGTAAGTGAAGAAATTAGTATCTTGTTCGTTTATACCTTTCTTTTATGTTTTCCTCTTTCTAAGTGTGTGTTTGTATGTTTATAACTATCTCAACGATATTTATATATATATA
>NW_013666201.1:107449-120165 GCF_000517525.1 Limulus polyphemus | reverse complement strand
ATTCCATTTCCCAATCTCCTAATTTTACGCAACGAACCTTAAAATGGATTGTTGTTTGTTATTAAGCACAGTGCTACACAAAGAGCTATCTGTGCTCTGCCCACCACGGGTATCGAAACCCGGTTTTCAGTGGTATAATTCCGCAGTCATACTGCTGTGCCAAGTGGGGGGGGGGGGGGTGATTTAAAATGGAGCAACGATTTTAAACAACACATCTAAAATGATTGAAAGGATAGTTTGAATAAACATATTAATAATAAGTTTCTGATATCTTTTTAAATAAAAAAAAAACAAAATGCCCGTGACAGCAAGAATTCTTTTGGAATTGGTATTTTATTTTTGTGCCAGTTTATCCAGAATAAGGATGCAAGTAATGATAAAAAAATCAATTGAAAATTAACATAAAGTAGGCTTAACGCGAACGAATGTAAGAGTTTTTTAAGTTAGAAAACTTGAAATTTTTCAAATTGTGAAAGACGTAATTTTTTATACCACTGAATTTTAAATCGTTTTTCATGATTCATTCCACGTATAGTTAAACAGAAGTAAGAGCCAGTGTATGCACATATATTTTCGTGTTGGTATATTGCTGTTAGTTGAGGCTTTTGTTGTGAAGGTGTCACACTACTATAATGTCGTGTTATGTGGCGCAACTAGAATTCATGAATAAAACATATTTTAATCGAAACTTATACGAAATTTCCTAGCTTCCAGTACTCGAATCATTTCTACATTCTTGTTGATGTCAGTTTTGTCATCGTAAACTTTCAAACATTGAAATATCTTCTATTTCCGACACCTTTGGCGTAGAAAGGCACGTGAAAATAAACTGAACTAGCGTATGGGAGGAAAAGGATATTTCATCGTCCAAATGCATAGCTTTTGCTGAAGCGTGACGCTCATGTCGCACAAGATGAGCTCTGGACGCACGCACACCCGAGGTGACATGGTCCTTGGTTTCATGGCCTTTCCGCGTGTCCTCAGGAGTGTCACGCGGCGCCTGGAACAAGCGATACGGTCTCCTCCTGCGACAGGTAACCTGTACGTGTACGTTGTAGAAGTACGACACTATTAATCAGTCCCTAATGTCTTGCTAATGCGACAGTTAACGTGTATTATTTATTCCAGGCCTTAGTGTTCCCAGGACATGTCGCCATAGTAACTGGTCGTTTCAAACAACAAACAAAAGGTGCTGTAAGACAAAGAGATGATAGAGCGACAAAAATCTCTTGCTCTTACAGACAGAAAATCTTTCAAAGATACTTTCACTATGAAGGAACACACGACAAAACAAGTGGAAACAGCTAAATATTTATGTTAAACGTGGCCATATTGGATTTTGATCACTTGTCTGATTACCAGAATGATCAGTTTGTAAAGAAACAAGCAGACAAGTTAATGTTCATGTCACGACATAGTCTTCGTTTAGATAGAATTACGTATATTGCTGGCCTGATGATCGACCACAACTGATTTTTTTTTAAATAAATACCTCACCAACATCTCATTATTATACCTTCGTACAATATATTATTTCTTATCTTATACAACACCAATTCGAAGTTCATTCACAATTGTAAAAAAGCACAGACTTACATGCAACATGATAATCTGTCTTTGACTTAACGTCACATCAATAACTTTAAAACTTAAGGCCAAATACACCACAAAAAGCTTACTCTGAAGTCGTACCAGCAAAATAGCATTGCGTACGTAACTTCAATTCATATCAGCAACTTTACACATCATAAACCTACATTAAATTTGTACCAGCAATATGACGTACATTCTTTCAAACCGTATGAGCAGGCTTACTATTACTACGTATTAGTAACATAGCATAACGTACATAAACTTAGTTTTCAACAACCTAACATAACGTAAAATAATTCAAATTTGTGAGAGTAACAAAAATAATGTAACTGCCCTAAATTCATAACAGCAGCATAGCGCGACGTGCCAACTCCAAAATTGTATTAACCAAATATCGTAAAGCATTTAACTTCAATTCGTGTCAGATGAAAAGAACCGTGTTTGAGTGTGCCATGTGATGATACTGAAAAAAAAAAGTGTTCGGGTGTGCCATGTGATGATACTGAAACGGACTGTGTTGTGGTGTGCCATGTGATGATACTGAAAAGAAATGTGTTCGGATATGCCATGTGAAGATACTTATACGAACTGTGTTTGGATGTGCCATGTGATGATATTGAAACGAACTGTGTTTGGTTTGCCATGTGATCATGTTGAAACGAATTGTGTTTGAGTGTGTGCTATGTGATGATACTGAAAAGAACTGTGTTTGGGTGTGCCATGTGATGATATTGATACGAACTGTGTTTGGGTCTGTCATGCATGTGATGATACTGAAAAGAAGTGTGCTTGGGTGTAATGTTATACAGTATCATCACATGGCACACCCAAACACAGTTCGTTTCAATATCATCATCTGGCACACCCAAACACAGTTCGTTTCAGTATCATCATCTGGCACACCCAAACACAGTTATTTTCAATAACGTGACATGGCACACCCAAACACAGTTCTTTTCAATAACTTGACATGGCATACCCAAACCTAGTTCGTATCAGTATCATCATATGGCATATCCCTATTTTCATTAGTAACACAACATGAAGTGTTGGGTCTTTCAAGCTTGGTTTTATTCTTACTCGTCCACATGTTATATTTATGCAATAATTCAAATCATGCACACTATATTAACTTCAGAAAAGGCATCAGATTGATCACTTGAAAAATATTTCAATTTTTACGGTTATTTTTCGAGGCCCTCCGTATCAAAACAAACAGAACTCGTTGCTAAAGTATTAATATAATGATTTAAAATTAGCAAAAACTCTCCTATGTAACTTCTTTTATTTTATGATTTCCAAAAAGCAACATTTTTAACTTGCCACGTTCACCTAAGTTATATCGTTAACCTCATTAGTTGCTAACTTACCTTCTAGCACCAGAATAACTTTGCTAGCTATAACCTCTAACTTCAAGTAATATCCTTTTGTATATTATTCAACACCAAAGTAAAATGCTTAATATTAAGGTGTGCAACAGCCTTAAAGGATTTAACTCTAATATTTAGTGAGATCAAAATTACAATCATTAAGTTAGCAAGTTTCAAGCCAATGTTATACGTGAACGTACTACTATTAACTTATTAATTTCAGAGTTTAGCATCAATGTTTAATCTATATAATTCCTATAGGCTAGGACCAAGGTATCATTTTGAGTCTTAGAATTTAGAAACAGCATACAATTTCTATCTATCATTATAAGGACCGAGTCCATCATTATAAGGACCGAGTCCAACTGTATAAGAACTGAGTCCATCATTATAAGGACCGAGTCCAACTGTATAAGAACTGAGTCCATCGGTATAAGGACTGAGTCTATCACTTTATATACCATCTTAAGGTCTAGCATCAGTATAAGGACTGAGTCCATCAGTATGAGGACTAAGTCCATCAACATAAGGACTGAGTCCATAAGTATAAGGACTAAGTCCATCACTTTATATACCATCTATACAAAGCGCTAACATATAATATTTAACTTCTGGGTTTAGCGTCAATATATCGTCTTAACCTTCAAATATATTACTCATGTAACAGTGTATCATTTGTAATATTAAATCCAAGCAACAGCAAATCACTTCTCGGGATATAGCATCGACGTATTCTTTTCCTTAAGGATCACGAGTTAAGCTAAGCCCTATCATCTTCAGACACAGCAGTGTAATGTTAAGATTTAGCTTCGAAAGCATCTCCATCCAGGTTTAAAATCTAGTACCAGCATAAATTATGTAACCTTAATATCTAACGTGAAAAAAATATCCAACAATAATACAAAAGATGTCATTTTTAATAAAAGTATTCTATGATAAAATGTCATCCAAAGATTTAACGATGACATCGCTAACCCTTGTTATACAACCTCAAAATCAAGTAAGTATGTTGTTGTTTTTTATCAGTAATAACTTATCTTTATAACAAGCTTTCGACTGTTCTTCTTCTGGCTTAACTGACTGTTTGATTAAATTTGAGATTAAAACAAAAGTCAGATAAACCTGAACGTAACCACAGCAACAATAGAAATATTACTTAAAAATAACATTATATCATATAGATCTTGTGTACCTCGTTATCCCTAGTATATTATTTTCATTTTTGCGATCTAACATCAGCATAAGATCTCTAGCGATTTAAAGTTAGCAAAAAAACTTTCCAAACGTATAGAATATAAGACCAGTATAATATTTCTACTACCAGAGTATAATAATTAATAATGGGACTAATCACCAGCATACTATCTTTAATATTAAGATTTAGTACCAACAACATACAGAATCCAGTACCAATGAACTGCATCTAATATTGGGATCTACATAATTAAACTCTGTATTGCTAGGATTTAGCAGCATCATCTTAATGCTTACCCATTATATAAAATGACCTTCTGGACTTGAAACTGATATTACCATTACATAATGCAACATAAGTGTACAAGTATTGTAGAATGTATTAGACATGCATCATTTTTAACATAAGAATGTGCTCTAAAGTTTACGTGAAACAGCTTATTACATAACATTACAAGTGAAAACAAGAAGCTTCCATTTTTGAGTAATAACATTAATGTATCTAAATACCAGTGTTAATTTCTAATTGAATTTTGAGTTCTGAAATTACATGCTTTAGTAACATAGTTTGCAGATATTTCCAACTGAAGTACAATAATGATCAGGTTTAAAAACGAGAGCAAAGCGTCTATTACATGCAATATATACAATGTATATCCGTAGCGCCAAAGTTAGAGAATGATTTGTTTTTTATACTCCCTGTAAATCATTAGGTCCTGTTGAGCAACCATACACCCAAAAAAAAAGTTTTTATTATGATTTTTTTTGTCCTTACTTAGCAAAGCCACTTGTAGTATATATATATATATACAAAGCTTCTTCCGGTACTCTATTATATCGTAAGCCTATTTACGAGGGCGTTTCCTGTTTTACCATTTATTATACAGCTTTAAATACCAGTCTGTTGATTTTTAATTCACATTGGAAGATTCCCGCTGATTACCTTTTGAAAGAAACTGTATTTTGTTAAGGTTAAGACCCCGTATTTTGCAGGGGATATACAAAAACACTGACACGTAAATCATAATTCAACCAAAAGGTTCAAGTTTTTTAACAGAAACATCAGAGCTGGTTACTCAGTGTTTCCTGTTCTAGTAGATAATAAAATACAGGCTGTAATTAGAAGCGATTGAAGTCACAGAGATGCTATAGCATACACCTCTACAAACCTTCGCTGTCATCTTTTGTATGCTTGGGTGTGTTCTGTTAGCATGCTTCTCTGAAAGTAGGCTTAGGGTAAATATGATGTTTGTATATATGTATATTCATCTACACTTGTTTTATACGCAATATTTCTAATGTCCTTCAGACGAATGATTAATTCTATGCTAGATAGATAGACGGATATACATATAGTTTAAGCTAAACAGACATATATCTACCTATGATACATGCATATATATGTATGTGTGTGAACTTTAAAAACCTTTAACATCGTGTTGTTCAGGTTTATTGACTTCATATCTATATCAGAGTATAAATTATAGTAAAAATTTTCCAGTTTTATTGCTAACAAACAATTACATTCTTCGTGTTTTTACTACTTCTAGATTCTTATGCACACACAATATTGTCTTAAACCTGAAGTTCGTCGAGCGGAAACATAAGTCGTACACGTTGCGTAAGTTTTATCCAAGTAAATATATTATAATTTATGATAATATATACATATTTATGGGCTTAACAAACAAATTGATCAAGAGACAATAGTACCCAAAACAACATACCGTTTTATAAGTGGGCTTGCTTTAATACAGAAATAAATGTAGAGTGTTGTACGTGTATTGTTGAAAAAAAAAAGCAAAGTGTTGTTTTTCACTGCATAACAATGCTGTTACGCAGAGAAACATAAACACTGCGGCATATCTTGAAATAATATAATAATTATTTCTAATCACATGTCGCAATGTGAATCAAGTACCCTGTCACGTTTCTGACTTGTTGTGATTAGTATTAAACAGACATGTAATATAATATTTCTTTCTTTTTTTTGTTACAAGGAACTCAAAATACTTATAGAATATAATCTTTTATATATATTTATAAAAACCTCTTAATGTACTGGTAAGAGCACACAAAACTGTTGGTTTTACACAAGTATCCATTGTTATTAATGTAGTAACCAGTTAGTATAAAACGAATGAAATAACACATAGTTAAGTTGAAATTCAATTCAAAACCTTAATTTGTAAACAACCACATTTGAGTTTTAAGAACACTTCAATTGTTTTTTTCCACAGACAGTTTTTACGTCACACTTAAAATGCAGAACGAAACCCATTTCATATCACATGTCAGTTAAGTATCTTCACAATACAAGTGCGTTTATAGCGCAATAAAGGAAATATTCGATCCACAAAGTTTTGAAAATCACTTAAGAAACTGATAATCTAACAAATTTGTAAACCTATAATTTTTTTAATTACGTTTACTGATGTAAAATCTATCTCGTTTTGAATCCTATGAAACAAAAATCTTAAAAACTTATAAAAAAGTTATAAATTTTTCTAGTCAATTGTTTTTTTTACTGAAACAAACTATGTAGAACAACTAATATTGTATACAGGTTTGGTTTTGGTTTTGGTTTTATCAGCAGTTTCTAATTAACGTAGCATTCTCTTTTTTTTATGAAATTCAAGTTCTAATGGTTTGATGAAAACAATTATTATGATTTAATAATCAAGATAAATTTAACACTATAGTTAAGAACACGTATAAGTGATACATTTTATTTCATTATTGAAAAAATATGTATATGTATAACAACACACCATCCCTTGAGGAAAAGTAAAACTTTGACCCAACTTTTTATTTTCATAAAATTATCAATTCCTCTTTTTACACATGCTTATGACGTAATAACTAAACACTGTACCTCCGAATAATGTAACTTTTGGAATGAGATTCTTTTACACAACGTACTAATATATCTTTATACGTTTACTTGAATTTAAGGCTACATTAGAAACACATTGAATAACAAGTAAGTACTTCCCTCATAAAATTCATGTACTAGTAACTTGTTTAGCGAAGAGTTTTAAGACTTCTTCTCACTTGGTCCAATACAAATATTATCTCATTTAGCACTTGTTAATAAAAATAATAATTAGTTACTTTACTTACACCTTATTTTTTTCTGTCTCCCAATTTTATGGAAATTGTTTTGTGCATTATCCACATTTGGTCTTGTTCATTAAGGCAAGCAGCCACAAGAGAATTGATTAATTTGTATAAACGAAGAGCAATTTATTCAAGTAACTTATTTTTTGAAGTAAAACGTGTTCGTGGCATTAAAACAATAGTTAGTCAAGTCTTGCACAAAAACCCGAAAACATTGTTGCCCGCCATTTTTGTTGAAAATAAAAATGTACGCACTTGAACGAGACTTGTAGAGCCATCTATTGGTTGTAAAACACAAGAATATAAGAACATGTATTCGTTCTTAATTCATTCAATTAAAACACCGTTATATTTTGAATCGTCACTGAATTATTAACCACAATATATACCAAAATATGCATTTACTCTTAAAATATTTGAAATGAACTCATTAGATACGTCTGAAAGAAACTATTTTCCTGACAAAACGATCTGCTCGATCTATTCTTACAAGCGATGATTTTTAGTTAATAAAAATAGCTAATCTTTAAAACAAAAATTTCCCGTTTGTGCCAATTTATTTACAAAAGTCACATTCAGTTTCGACCTGTGCTTTACTTTAGATTACCCGATAGAGAAATACAATATGTAAATCTTAAAATATCGGCAGCCCCTTTACTTGCGTTAGTCTTAAGAAGAACAAAAAATAATACTTGTCAACTTGCCTTAACTCAGATAAATATCTTCATCAAACGACGTGAGACCAATGTTATAGGTTTTCTAGAATCTAAAAAAAAAATAGAACCTAAATTATCAAATAACGTTATACAAGTAAAAATATCACCAAATTTCAAGTAACACCGCCATCTTTCACTTTAAATTATTGACTGATCGAATTATGATCTCGGAGTGCGTGTATGCCATTGTCTTTGTGTGTGTGTGTCTGTGTGCAGCGTCCTGTCATTTCTTTCATCAACGTGTATGTTTGTCTGCTGCACCCATGGTCACAGCTGCCCTGGGGGTAATAAAGCTCGCGTGGCTCAAGATAGTTACCGCTATGCTTGGGTTAAAGTCCGTGCAGCGAAACAGAATATAATAGTTGCTTGCAAGCTGCAACTGTGGTCGATAAGTAAGGAAAGTAGGACAATAAGACGACAAGATAATTGGCAGGCTAGTATTAGGTTACAGGTGCCTGCTTGACAACAGCCGCTCTTCAGAAGCCTGAAACAATGGAGGACCGTCTCAGATTTCTAAGGGCTTCCTTCCTGTGTATACGGATCATTAGAAAGACCTCAAGATAAAGATGGTGCATATTCCGGTTACGTTATGAGGATCTGATAGTATTACTAACACAAGTATTACCAGCACAAGTATTACTAACACAAGTATTACCAGCACAAGTATTACTAACACAAGTATTACCAGCACAAGTATTACCAACACAAGTATTACTAACACAAGTATTACCAGTACAAGTATTATTAACACAAGTATTACCAACACAAGTATTACCAACACAAGTATTAATAACACAAGTATTGCTAACGCAAGTATTACCAACACAAGTATTACTAACACAAGTATTACAACACAAGTATTACTAACACAAGTATTACCAACACAAGTATTACCAACACAAGTATTAATAACACATGTATTACCAACACAAGTATTAATAACACAAGTATTACCAACACAAGTATTAATAACACAAGTATTACCAACACAAGTATTAATAACACAAGTATTACCAACACAAGCATTACTAATAGAAGTATTACCAACACAAGTATTAATAACACAAGTATTACCAACACAAGTTTTACCAACACAAATATTACCAACACAAGTATTACTAATAGAAGTATTACTTTTCTTTTCAGAAAAGTCACTTAAAGGCGTTCATAAATAACTATGTATTCATCTTACAAACACAAACACACATATTTATATATATCGATATTTCAATTTTCGTTCAGTATTAATAAAAGGTGAAACATTAAACAACGTGTCTTATAGCTCTCGTGCTAGAGATGCACATATCCACACAAAACAGGTATAAAGCACACAGTTTTTGTATGAAGTGCTTCACATTGTTAGAGTTTTGTAGCATGGAAATTTTAATACTTCAATAACTGCTATCATTTCATCCCACGAGATTGTAAGTTCGGGTATTGTTGTCCAGGAGACTTGTATATACAGATATTGTTACCCAGGTGACTTGTATATACAGATATTGTTATCCAGGTGACTTGTATATACAGATATTATTATCCAGAAGACTGTATATAAATATATTGTTATCCACGTGACTTGTATATACAAGTATTGTTATCCAGGTGACTTGTATATACAGATATTATTATCCAGAAGTCTGTACAATATTCTCCACAAGATGATGTTCTTAAGTATACAGGTATTGTTATCGAGGAAATTTGTATGTGCAGATATTGTTTTCCAGAAGATATTATAAACAGGTGGTGTCTTAAGAATACTGTATATACAGGTATTGTTATCGAGGAAATTTGTATGTGCAGACATTGTTTTCCAGAAGATATTATATACAGGTGGTGTTCTTAAGAATATTGTATATACAGGTATTATTACCCAAGGGACTTGTATATACTGAAATTATTTTTCAAAAGATATTTTATACAGGCATTGTTATCGAGGGAATTTGTTTATACGGGCAGTGTTCTCCAGGAGACTCTCTATCCCGGTATTGCTGAACAGGAGACTGCATATACAGACACTGTTGTCAAAAAATTGCATAAAATTCTGTTACAATAGATAAAGCCTACTAGAACCAGCTTACAATAAAACTATTGCTTGGTGTAGCTTTTCATAACTCACCATGCTCAAAAGCAGAAATAAATCATGACTTACTGCTTGATATACCCTGCTATAAACATTGTTTTCTTTTTAACGGAACTGTATGGTGTACTAATGCCGGTCGTGGCTTAAAAGCTAACGTGCCCGAACTGTGAATCCAAATGTTCATTATTCGTGGAGCTTGCCGAAAAAACGGGCAGTGCACTATGAAACTTATACGTGTGTTATAAAAGTGACGACCAAACTATTCAGTCAGGCAAGAGTTGGCGGTTGGTGGTGCTGATAAGCTTCCTTCTCTCTAGTCTGTCAGTTCAAAATCAAGGACGACTATGCGCAGATAGCCCTTTATGTAGCTTTGAGCAAAAATAATTTTGAAACAAAGCATTTTACTAATATGGATTTATTTACGTTTGGTTATGATCATAGTTTAATAATAAATATTAAGGTTTTCTGAAGTATCAGTAAGTTCGAGTTGTTCACCAAAATAATTTTATCATTTGCAATAGGTCGGTGTTAGATTATATATATAGTACACCTAATAATATGAAACTTTGTTTTGTTATTAAGCCTAGTGTATTATATGGTTCTATCGTTGCAACAATGACAATATAGTGTAATCGTGTCACAATATTTGGTGTAATATTTCTACGAGCTATCACCAAAGTACTTTTTTTCAGAATCTATATTTGTTGATTATTTCCGTGGATATTTTTAGCGTTTAGCTCAGTAGCATCTTTAGGCACCGTGGTTATTTTACAGGATGGAAACGTTTTTTTTTTTCAGATCTAAAGAAAAATGTTTCGCTTGCTGAAATTATTTCAAAATGGAATGGCACTCAGTTTCCGACTGAAAAAAAAACATCATTCTTTTGAATTATAATACTTCGTAAAAGCCTTAATTTTGTAACATAAACCCGGCTCAAAATCCATTATCCTATGAAATAATCAGTTTCTTGACATCATAATTAATCTTTATACACTCTCGATTTTTTAATCCATTTACTTCACTTTGCATCGTTGTAATCCATTGGCAACTTGAAAATAACTGATTATATATATATGATGTTCATGTATACAAAAGGTCAGAATAGTGTATATTCGTTGGATATTTTCTTTTAAATCTTTATCATTTGCTATGAGTAAAAGCTTATGAAATTATTTACTCTTTGCTTTTAAATATATATCTTAAGAGATGATAGAATGTTCAATTCAAATGTTTACCGACGTATGCATTCAAACCGAAAGCCTCAAATTAAATTGCATTCCCAACTATTTTCATAAAGCAAAAATAATAGATTCCTATACATTTTGATTTATTGTTCATACTACAGTATGTTTCGTAAAAAAGATAACTTACATTGGTTAGTAAAGTAAATCAAGTTGAGAAGATTACGCAAAATTTACACCTTCTTTTATCATATTATACCGGGAAATATTTCCACTGGTTAAAACCACATTTCTTGCCATATTTTTATGCGAGAACTTGTTTGTATATATTGATACCAGACAGATATAGGATTTTATCATATTTGATCCTAAAGTATTACTAATTAAAACATTTTTTTCTAAGACTAGATTTTTTGCAGATTTCGGTTAATTCATAAAACATAGTAACTGATGGTTCAATTTAGTTGTTATTGTTTTTATTTTTGCGGAATTTTCACTGTAAGACCGTCGCAAATATTCGTTAAACTTACGTGTAAACGTTCTTTTTTTTTAATCGTGTGATGAAATATTAAACGTATTTTATCAAAATCTTACAAAATATTTAAAGTAACAAAGTTTGCTGTATAAATTTCTTTGCTGGGCTAAGCTCTGCAAATATCTATAAAATAAACCAGTCCATTGAAATTTGCTAAACATCAAGCTTTAGTAGGAAGCATATAAGGCAGCTGGATTTCGTAAAGCAGCATTGGTTAATGTAATAGAAACTTATTGCTTATCAAGAAACGTATAAGAACTTACTTGGACACAAAGAACAAAATATTGTATGACGTCCTTTGTCATACAATAACATAACGACTCTTATTTCAAACTTCTGCGTGAATTTTGTAGCCCTGAGGTGCTTTAAACATGCGTGCAGTATAATAAGTTATAATACACATAAGTTTGAGAAGATCAAAATATTATCTCATCTGCCGTATGAATTATTAAGCCATTTTTTTATTAATTTTGTTAGAGCACCATATATCTCATATACAACACTGAGAATGTGATCGACCATAAGCGTTTTTGTTATTTGCTAACCGAAACGTTTGACTTGATTTGTTATTAAGTATTATTAAACACGGGTATGTTATAGAGAGAATAATGTTTCACTTATTGCAAAGCTTTATCTAACAATGACAACATAAAGACTGGTATTTCGTTTAATTTCATATTCAATCAAATATGTTTATCCAGTTTCCGCTGTTTATAACTGAGTAGAAGGTTTAATGACTTTTTTTTCAGAATTGAAGAAAATTAACAATTTTAATCATTTACGAATCAAAGCTTTTATTTTTGATATCTGAAATATCAAATGGGGTTTTCTTTATCTCAAAATTCAAATTCATTGTACGTTGTTTATAAGGTAGTGAATTGTAATTTAAGCATCTTGTGGGGGCGTTGTAATGTGACGGTCAATCCT
>NW_013666201.1:104408-106710 GCF_000517525.1 Limulus polyphemus | reverse complement strand
AAACCAAAACAATCCAATAAATGACTGTTAAATTGATGTTCATATTTCTGAATTTTGCTTTCATAAAGTAATGTTCATCTTTTAGGTTTCACTGAGACTTTCATCATGTTTATATGGACAAAACCTTAAAAAGTAATAAATCCGTAGTGGTTTTTCCCGAAAAAGTACCAGAATTTATGAATTATTAATAATTGGCTTTCACTGTAATTATTAATGTATAAATATTGCTACCATATTAACAATATACAGAGAAACAAACATAATGACGCATAAGCACTTTAATCAAAACTGAAATACTTGTTTGAACATTTCCTTTTAAGTTATCCGAAATTTATTTTAATGTGTTATTACCGGATTGTAGAAAAATGTTCCATTCTTGGTTTGTATTCCATTTAAAAAAATCGAAGTAATAAAGAAATCGGAAAATAAAAATATTTACTTTAAAAAACCTAAAGAAAACTACTTTAAATATTGTAGTTTTTTTTTCTGATAGGAATCTTTTGGAAGAAAAACAAAAAATAAAAGAAAACAAAAAAGTTCCCATTTGTCTCCTCAAACTGAACTGTACACTATACAAGAAATATACTTTTGCTTATGCTTAATATCCTGTCTGAATATGTTGACAAGCTTTGAGTCTTAACAACCAGATAATAATCTTCCTTAGACAAGGGTCTTGTATGGACCCTCTCTACGTAGAGTCTTTGGTCTTCTCTAGCCGGCTCCTTTGTCTGTCTTGTATGTAGCATATGATCCAGTGTCTTACAAAGAAGTCTACCAAGCAGAAAACTACAGGTAAAATATAAATGACAGTATGTTATAACAACGAACGACAACGGCCAGACAGCCCGACAACCTCAATCTACTGGTTTGAAACCATTTATCATTTAGCCTAATATGAGGCAGTGCTTCAAAAGATTCAGAAATTAGCCTAGCGTACTTTTCTTTAGAAAATTGTTGACAGAATACAGAAAATTGCTCGCCACACGCATGCCACACCGAGAAAATAATATACCAGAACCAATATTTTATGCAGCCCTATATAGACAGTCATTCATCCTTCTAATCATGTATGAAGCTAGCTCCATCAATACCTCCCGCTCTGTATACAGATATCTGGTCCACAGTTTTCATGCAGGTGGTAGAACAGATAAGTACTTATATTTCCACATAAACAGGATGGTGAATCACGGACTCGACTGTCGGCGAACAAAATAAAAATGGGAAGGAAGAACAACGTTGGCCATAATAAAGGGGATAAAGAAAGTAACCCATGTAGAAGTTATATGAACTGGCATGTCCGAACAAGTTTTCATGTACAAAAAAGATATAATTATAGTACGGCCCAGTATCGTGTTTGTGCTTATTATTGGTAGAAGTTTTCAGTTATTATTTAAGCTCTTCCAAAGATCTGAGTAAAAGGAACTAATTGGAGACTCTCAATAGGCTTACAATATTCGTACTATAGCTAAACTTATGTTATAATTAACCTTAAAAATGACGGTTTTATCATCTTGTGTAATAACGGTTCTTTGTTTCCTTTAAATTTACTTTGGTGTATATGGGAAATTGTAGCCATTAAACAGCAGATAGAGGCAAAAAGAAACAGTGCCCTTTTCTAGAAACTTCTATATTTTCCGATTATATTATACATGAAGTTTATGTGAATTCCGAAAATCGAGTAAGTTTCTGGAAAAATAATTCTAGTTATTGTAGTAACCCACGATTCATGCCAAATGTTTGATGTAAAGAATAATTGAATTAATGAAAAAATTAAACAACGAAGAAAGATTACTGTCATCATCGACAGACTATCTCGTGTTTTGAGGACCAGGAACATTAGCGTTGACCATTCTCAACAGAGGATTCCAGAAGGACGTTTAGTAGCATTCCAGTAACACAAGAATAAACTAAATTACAACTAAGGTTTTTACTATCATGAATAAACTAAATTACAACTAAGGTTTTTACTATCAAGAATAAACTAAATTACAACTAAGGTTTTTACTATCAAGAATAAACTAAATTACAACTAAGGTTTTTACTATCAAGAATAAACTAAATTACAACTAAGGTTTTTACTATCAAGAATAAACTAAATTACAACTAAGGTTTTTACTATCAAGAATAAACTAAATTACAACTAAGGTTTTTTACTATCAAGAATAAACTAAATTACAACTAAGGTTTTTACTATCAAGAATAAACTAAATTACAACTAAGGTTTTTTACTATCAAGAATAAACTAAATTACAACTAAGGTTTTTACTATCAAGAATAAACTAAATTACAACTAAGGTTTTTT
>NW_013666201.1:89907-103463 GCF_000517525.1 Limulus polyphemus | reverse complement strand
GTTTTTACTATCAAGAATAAACTAAATTACAACTAAGGTTTTTACTATCAAGAATAAACTAAATTACAACTAAGGTTTTTACTATTACCTATTCGTGTATAGTTCCATCTAACTTCGTTACTGTCTAGCACAGCTGCGCTAGACTTTAGTTTTGGACTGAATTTTGCCAGGCTTACTTAATTCTGTCATTGAAGAGTGCGCGCGCGTGTGTTTTTCTTATAGCAACGCCACGTCGGGCTATCTACTGTGTCCACCCAGTGGTATCGAACCTTCGATTTTAGCGTTGTAAATATATAATATCAAAAACATCAAAATTCATGACATATTTGTATTTTTTCTAAGGATTTTCTCTTATATCTAACTATCTTTAATGAAAATAGGTTTATAATTAATACCATACGAACGTTTGTTTGTTTGTTTGTAATTATGCACAAAGCTACACAATGGGCTCTCTGTGCTCTGCTCACCACGGGTATCGAAACCCGGTTTCTAGCGTTGTAAGTCCGCAGACATACCGCTGTGCTACTGGTGGGCTCATACGAACGTAGTTAACAAAACCTTCAATTAAAAACTAGTTAAAGCAAAAACATTTTTTGGTTTAGTCGAAACTCAAGTTCATAAAATTTAATCATTCTGCTAATAAGTGCTATAAAGTTCCATTATTTAAAGGAGAACATAGTTAACTTTCCAAATTAAAAACAAACCAAATCGTTATCCATATAGAGTAAACAGGATAAATAAAGATGATCCATTATGTGTGTGTGTGTTAGTTCCATTAGTGTGATGTTTGGTATTATAACTGGAAACTGTCTTACTGTGTACATGGGCTATTTTGTTTTAAAATATTTGCTCGAAAAATTAGATAAAAAAGTCCCTGAAATAGGGTACATTTCCCCCTTTTTTTTCCATCCAGAGTTGGCTGGCTCGATTACCATTATTTTGGGTATGGTAACTGAAAAATTTTCTACATTGTACTTGGCTGTTTTGTTTTAGGATTTTTACACGAGAAGAGGAATAAAAAACACCCTTAAATAGGGCATATTTCTACTTTTATACACGTTTGGCTCTAAATCTAAAGACACAAGTACTTGATCAGTTAAACGAGTCAGTTATTACTTTCCATAAAGCAGGGTATGCAATTAGCATCAAATGAAGCCATTGTTGGGATTTAATAAGAAAACAATAAAAGTTTGTTTCTTTGTTGAATTTCGGGCAAACTTACTCAAGGGCTATCTGCGCTAGCCGTCCCTAATTTAGACTAGAGAGAAGACAGTTAGTTAACACCACCAACTCTTGGGCTACCCTTTACCAACGAATAGTGAGATTGATCGTCACATTATAACGTCCACACAGCTGAAATGGCGAGCATGTTCGGTTACTTAATTCGAGCTCACAACCCTCATATTGTTAGTCGAGTACCCTAGGAAGAACGGAGAACATTATCAGCATTGTAATTTATACAGTTTTTTGCTTCCTTAAAGGGCACCCTCAGCTATTATATATAAAAAATTTTGTTAACACTGATAGAGGAAGTTTTCTGTTTTTACAAGCCGTAATTGTACAAGCACGTTTACTGTACTTTAATAAGGAATTTAACACTTTGAAGTTTGAAACAAATGTTTCCTGGATTTACAACAGTTGCTTATTAGTAGAGGTGTTAGTTTTGCTTTAATAATGTAACTATTTTTAGATAGTAGCAGAATGAAGATATTAACTGTTTAATGTAATACATTTTATATTTGACACTACGTAATAAACACTTCTATACTACTACTTGACAATTATGATATAATTCCTCAATGATCAATTATAATTGTGAGTTCGTGAACGTTGTAATTGCTAGAGCTAACTCAAAAATAATTCATAGTTTTGAAAAACAATGATGGAAATGAGTGAACAAATATTGGAAATATAAAACGAATGAATATGCATTGGAATTCAATAAAAAAAAACCAAACACATTTTCCATTAACAATATTTTCCACTTATCATAACGTTTATGAGACACATATTAGTTAATAATTTAGTTAAACTCTAATATTACTTTCCTCTTTTCTGTTTTTCATCTGATAGATTTATAAATTTGCAATTTGGACAATACAACATCTGCCCAGTTTTGTTCTATCTTTCTTTCTAAAATATTTTTGTTTTAACAACAACAACAAACACAAAAGCAACTTCAAATATTTTTGCTTATGTTTTTTTTTTTAGCGCAGAACTACACAATGGGGTGCTTGCACTCTGTCCAGCGAGAAGAATCGATCCCTAATATTTTAGTGTTGTAATTCCGTGAACTTACCGCTGACCCATCAGGTGGTTCCTTGAATATGGGGGTTTGTTTCGTTTTTGTTTTGTTTTTAATTATGCACAAAGCTACACAAGGGCTATCTGTGCTCTGCCCACCACGGGTATCGAAACCCGGTTTCTAGCGTTGTAAGTCCGCAGACATGCCGCTGTGCCACTGGGGGGCTGGATATGGGGGAGAGAAAATAATCTAAAAATGCTCAGCAGGTGTCGACTTTCAATTCATTTTTTTTTTAAATTTGAAAATTACCAATCGATAAGATATCAGATTTAGCTGAAAAAATTTTAAACAAGGAGAGGAGTCTAGATTTCATAGCAGTAAAAAAAGTTAAGAAATAAATAATTTCCGCTACTAAATTATACGCTTCACAGCCCTGTAACATATTAATCGTATTATTATTATTCATTATATTCATGACCAAACATGTCAAAAACACCAACCTATTTTGCATAATAAGTGTTCTAAACACTCGTAGTATACGAATAAAAAGATTACGTATATTAAAGAATTAGCCACCTGGTGGATTAGCGGTAAACTTGTGAAGTTACAGTGCAAAAGTTCAGAGTTCGATTCCCTTCAGTGAACAGAGCCCACATAACCCATTGTATGGCTTTTTGTTATAAACAAAAAGATCAATGAATTAAACAATTGTTGAATTGTTAAATATTTAGCGTAAAGGAAAATCGTAAAGTTAGGTTTTATGGAAAAACAATGATAGGTTTTCTTGTAATAAATACTCCACGTGTTTTGAACGTAGGAACTTAAAAGTATTCCGAATATCATTATAATGTTGGCGAATACCACTTGATTATCAGTTAAAACACGTAGAAATGATTTTTTTTTATGTTTGTATAAATCGTTTTATCAGACTATTCTACAAATAAATCTGTTTGAAAAACTTTCATAGTTATAAAAGACTTAGTATAACTGGAAAAACAGTAAAAATATTTTCTACTCGAAAAATTATGTAAATTGTGCTGTACACTCAAGTACATCTCTGTTAAATACGTTTTTCTTGTTTTGACGTCAAGCTACAGTATAGGCTATCTGCGCCCTGTCCACTACAATGAATTGAACCCCAGATCTAACCTTGTAAGTCCGTAAGCTTACCATTAATCTACTGGGAGAAAAACCTTTTCTATTATATATTTTAAAGTTATTTTAATACGCGCTTCATAGAAAAGGGCAAAGTGAAACGCTATGAAGTACACCCTCGTTTGTATAAATATTGTACGCTTTATAAATGTCCCTTCCACAAGATAACAAAAATTTCCATTTTTTTCATAATTATGAATTCAGATTTTTAGCTGGTGATTTGAAATAGGGCATTTTATTTCCATTTTGAGGAATGAGCATAGAATCTACAATTAAAAATAATACAATAATATTTTAAAACTATTAAAATGCCTTTTTCAAAATCACCTCAAAAGGCTATTCGGTCGAATTTTTTTTCATCGACAATTTCCGTATAATATGGAATAATGACTTTTCTGAAAGAATTAAGAGAAAGCGGCCTTTGGTAGCTTATGTAGAGGAAAACATTGGATTTATTCGAGCGTTTTGAAATGCTTCATGAAACCTTTAACAAACTACTTTTGTGCTTTATAGTGCGGTGCAATGCGAAAATTTTATGAGGTAGAAAAAATCTTTTCTTTTTTTTTTTTTTCGATTGGTCGCTGAAAAAATCCCATAAGGAAAAACATATGAACCTACAATACATTTGTAGGAAAAAACCTGGATAACGAGAAATTAAACTTTCATTAATGATTAGGTGGAAAAAGTAGTACTATTAAAGAACATCTCTTTTTATCTCTTAAAGTAAGGTCATGATTTCCGACTATTGAAGAGTATCAAGTTTCCTTAAAGGCGTTCACATGCCTACAATTACTTCTGTAAGACGAAGTCCGGCTACTGCATCTTTAATTTGGTCATATTAGTAGGTAACTCAATGCTCTTAAAAACTTAATACCGCACAAGGACATTGACAACAGGTCTAGCTTCACACAGAATCACTATTCTATCAAGACCGTGATTTCACATTTTGAATCGGTAGCCACTGCTTAAACAATGAAAATCATCTCTTTAGATCGCTCTAAAAGAGTTTGAAATATCAGTCACGTAGTTCCCACAGATCGATTCGTATCATGATTTCAGTTCAATCATTGTACCTTGAAGTAATTGTAATCTCACATAAAGAAATTAACAAATAACGGATTATATATTTCATTCGTCTTCTTGGAGATACAAAATTTCCTTTAAACAGTTATATATAGATATATATAAATGAAAGCATAAGGACAAAAAAATACATGTCATCCAAAATCTTCTCACACGAACTTGAGTAATTACATTTTTATCATAATTTATCTCGATATTTTGTGTGCCAAACTGAAAAAAAAATCCCCCCAAAAAACAATTAAATGTTTGTAACCAGAATAGCAAAAGTTGAACCAAAACAGCACAAATGCAAGAATGTCAACGTCACAATTTAAAAATCAAAGCATTAAAGCATAAGAAAAAGAATAAGAAGGAACAATATATTATTTAGAATATGAGTTTATCTATGGCAAAAAGTTTGATGACTTCAACAGGTTATGTTTCTTTCATCTGTGAAACCTGAAATCCGTTAAAGATACAGAAAGAAATAAAACTAGTAACTTTCTCTCTTAGTTATTTCGTAGGATAAACATGCATTTACTTGAAGTATAGGCCAACAGCTTATAAAAATATGGAAGAAACCTCTTGATACACTACTACGCTAATCAAATTATTCTACAAGACGTAGATAAATTTCTAGTTTTTTGTACATCAATTTAACTGCTAAATTTGGTGATTATTTATAAGACTCAAAAATTCAGCCAAGCCGACCAGTTATTATTGGTGCTGCCATCTATTAGCAAATATCTTAAACTTAACTCCTGTCTAAAATTATTTCGTTTTCTTAGTATCTTTCCGTTCATAACTCCCACCTTCCTGTTTCAATTCGTTAAAACTAGCTAAGTGTAACAAATATTGTATAAAACGCATTTTTAAATATTGTTTCCCTTTTTTTTTAAATCCCTAATGGCTTCATCAGATGCTAATTGCATACCCTGTTTTGGGAGGGTAATAACTGATTCATTTAACTGATTATGTTTTTAAATTTAGAGCTAAAAGTCTAAAAAAATAGTGGAAATGTTCCCTATATCAGAGTATTCGCCATCTCGAGCAAATATTCTAAAATAAAGTAGTCCATGTACGCCGTCCGACAGTTTCCAGTTACCATATAAAACAACTTCGGTAAACTAGCTAGTCAACTGTGGATGATGAATGCTAACACACACATAATAGATAATATCTTAATAAGACGTTGCTATGAATACGGTTCTGGATTGATTGTACATTTAAAATTTTTCCTTTCTTCTAGCAATGTAATTTTATCTGACTCGATAAGCTCTGAAGAGTGATGTCGAAACCATAAGGACAAGTATTAAGCCTTTCATCAGCATTCCAAAGATTTTATATGGGATTTTGGTCGGTTTTGTAATCACTTTCTTGGTTATCTTTGTAACATGTAATAATAACTAGATCTTTCACCTCCAACGTATAACAAACAGATGTGAGATATACTATGTTAATGAGTCTATGAAAGATTAAACAAAAGGGACTTCTTCTAATTACTCCCGCCTTTTCACCTCGACGAATTCAGATTCGATTTTATGGAGATTGAAGGTTCTAATATTCGTACAACTGGAACGAATTACTCCATATTTCCTATTTACTCATTTATATCGCAAGTACAGTTGATAACCATTTTCACAAAGGATTCCATTTTGAGAGCTATAGAAATATCTGAAATCCTTAGATGTATCGTAGGGAAAAATGACTTGTCACTGTCTGGATTATTTCGAGTAAGGAAAAAAGAACATTGACACTTTATGTTTGAATTAGGTATGTTATTGTTGGCTGAAAGTGTTATTGTTAACTGTATGTCCTTTGAAATAAGGCGCCAAATGATATTGACGTGTTAAAGGTCATTTGTGTCCAAGATAATTTCATCTTTAATAATAGGTCATTAGAATAAAAGATATAACCACATATATACAAAGTGTCTGCTAGTAGAATATGTAGAAAACCGGATTTTTTTAAAAACAAAGTTTCAGTATAATTGCCTTAAAAATTATTCTTTATCTTTTCATACCAGAACACTTGTTAAATACTAAGAAGCGAAAAAAGTCATTAAAAAAAAGCAGTAGAATTGGGTTTGAGTTTCAGCAAAAATGTACAACTTAGCACAAGCTGTGATGTAAACCCTTATCTGACAAAAGTTTGTATCATCGTTTGAACCAGCGAACTGCTGAACCTGGCAAGTACCCTTACAGCTCACATTAAAGTGACATAGTGAGGTCGGCGTTCAAATATTACTTCTCTACGTCACTCCCCGGGGGCACCTATGTCTTCTCCGTGGGTTGAACGGGTACGTCAACTAGTCTGAACCATTTTTTGACAAAAGTGGGTGGGTGTCCGCTTATAACTGACGAGTAACTGGACCGATTGTCACCAAACTTGAGGTCGTCCCGTGGAGTGACACGAGGAGGAGTTCGGCGTTCAAACCCGACCCCTCTATGTCACTCACAAGTTAACCCTCCCCCCTCCAAAGGCCCTTATGTCTTTCCCGTTCATTAAACGGGTATGTCCATTAGTGTTTATATATTTGATGACGTTCATAAGTGCGTCTTAAAAGCACTAGGACTAAAACATTCGTGAATTGAGTATTAAATATGTTATAAGAAAACATAACAATTTTGTGTTTGTATTTTCTTTTCTTGTTTTATGTTAAATATCAACCGAACTTGTAATAACTATATTGTTAAACAAATTATTGATGTCAGCGAACCAAACCTTTGAAACGTTCTTCTTCAATAAATAAATGTGTTTACTTTTAAAAAGTACACTAATTCAACTGCAATTATTTATAGTGTTCTGTCGAGGGGTTTTATGAGTAAATAGGATCTTTGGTTAAGACCTTTTTAAACTAAAAATACAAAAATATCGTTTCTACTTGACGAATAATTAAAACGCAAATCGCTTTGATTTTTGTTTGAATTGTTTTGATTTATGCACAAAGCTACACAATGGGCTATCTGTGCTCTGCCTACCACGGGTATCGAAACCCGGTTTCTAGCGTTGTAAGTCCGCAGACATACCGCTGTGCTACTGGGGGGGGGCGCAAATCGCTTTGAGGAAAAAGAAATCTGTATACGTATATTCAGCGAAATAGTATTTTGAACTGCTTTCGAAGAAAACGAAAAATTCACATTGTGTTTTACACACACAACGAATTTTTTATAGATTTTGTTTTCTCTCTCTATGATATAAGTACTCTCATTCAAGCGCACAGGATGTGTGTGTGTGATATGTGATCAACCATTTTCACGAATAACAATAAATTATTTGTTTATTTTATAACTTACTGGCAGATATGGTTCTAAGACAAAAAAACAACAACACAGGTTTGTTTGTATTTAAGCACAAGGCTGCACAATGGATTATCTACGCTCTGCCCACCACGGGTATAGAAACCTAGTTTCTAGCGTTGTAAGTCCACAGACATACTGCTGTGCCACTGGGGGGCGAGAACAGAGAATAATAGATCATTAGCTCATCAGTTGAACTATAAGTCTTGATAGTTTCTTATTTTTGAAGGCAGTTCATACTTCGAGTAGGCTTAGTTAGCACGTCTTCTTTCCAGACTGTTCTGAAAGTAAACAAACAATTTTAAAGTTGTTTTGACTTGGGATTAAAATTATTTCTGACTCGAATGATTGAGATACTTCATCTAAGCATCAATAAGAGGTTATGTGACAGGCGTTGTCTATTTTGGCGTTTGTGAAAACCCTTGATATTTCTATCTATTTCCACGTTTTCCTAATCTTTGGTCAATCTTTATTTATTTTGTATTCCTCCACAGCTAGAAGTTTCAGAAAATTTGACGGGTCTCTAATAGATTCACACCAGAGTTTCGTTTCCAGTTCCAGTTGAAGATAATACTGCTCTTACTCTCATCTCATATCTCAAGGAAAATGCAGACAACGGACGTGGTGGAGATAAACCTGCAATTCCATAGCCACCTGGTGTTAGAAGGTACGAGTTTGGTGACATGGCAGGCGTCTTATAGCGATGATCGATGGGACGAACTTAACGAGTGTTCCTTTAACTCGTGTTTCCTGCTGTTTTGCCACGAAAAGTAATTATTCTTTTTTCGTTTGTTGACATTTGGTTAAGAAGCGATAAGATAATTGTTGTTAGAAGGAAAGAGATAAAAACTGAAAAACTAAGAAACATTATGTATCTAAAATTAGTCCTAGTGGAAACAGTTTCACTCTGTAACCTTTACTAGTCTCACTTTCAAGTCGAATTAAATGAAAGACTTGCCTTTGAATTTATGTTCGCAAATTAACTAATAATTTTCCATATCAATCTCAAACAACAGTCAGTTCGTGACCATTTAATTAAATAAATATTTGTTTTGCTGAATATCACGCAAATCTACTAGAGGACTATGTAGAGGTGATAGATTAGAGGGAAGGCAGCTAGTCAAAACTACCCACTGCCAACTTTGGGCTACTCTTTTACTTACTAAAACGCCTCCCATGACTAAAGGGGCGAACACGTTTGGTGACGGGATTCGAACCCACAAACCGCGCCCTAACCACTTTGCTGAATAAATATTGAACTATTGAATCAGACATATTTGGTCTTTTAATAAGCACCCAAAACATTGCATTCTTTGCTAAAATTGTTCAATAACTTATAACAAAAAATAAACTTTTCTAGTCATTTTACAAACATTGGCTGTCTAGAAATCCAGGTTTTTCCACACTTTTTTGTGATGGGCTATGTCAATTTTATGGTCTTCACCTGTTTCGTACCAGAATTGTCGTGGTTATAAGTGCGTATTTTATTCACTCTTGAAAATACTTCAGATGGTATCATTATTCAAAATACTGTAACCTTCCCTCACATGACATCAGATGGTGCCAATATCCAAAATACTTTATTCATCCCGTGAGTGAAGGTTACAGTATTTTGAATGATGATATCATCTGATGTCATGTGAGTGAAGGTTACAGTATTTTGAATGATGATATCATCTGATGTCATGTGAGTGAAGGTTACAGTATTTTGAATATTGGCGTCATCTGATGTCATGTGAATGACCTCGGATGCTGTCAATAATTAAAATAATGTAACATTCCTTCATATTTAATTAAATGAGGCCAACATTCAAATACCGTAACCTTTCCTTACGTGTCATCAAATCATGTCAATATCAATATCATATTCAAAATTCCAACCCCTTTCTTCACTGCCATTAGATGATGTCAGTATTCAAAATATCGTAACCTTCCCTCACAAGTGTGTTTCTGTTCTGTTTGTAGCTAAGCACAAAACTACACAATGGGATATCTGTGCTCTGCCCACCACAGGTAACGAAACCCGGTTTCTAGCGTTTTAAGTCCGCAGACATATCGTTGCGCCATTGGGAGGTCCCTCATAAGTCATCATATGATGTCAAAATTATTCAACATACCATAACCATATTTCACATATAACCAATTGAAGACTGTATTTAAACGCCTCCCAGTGATTCAGCAGTATGAGGGCTCACACCGCTAAAAACAATACAAAATCGGGTGTCAATACTCGTGATGGGCACAGCAGATATAGCCCATTGTGTAGCTATACTCTTAACAACAAACAAACTGTATTTAAACTACTAATAAATGTATGTCCTTTCAAAGGTTAGTATGTAAAGAGTATTCAAAATGTACTTAATTTCATTCTGTATCATCTGATGAAACCATAATTTAAAAGTACAAGTTTCCTGCACTTGTTATAAGAACACACACACACAAAATTAATTTCATTTTGTATCACCAGATGAAACTATTATTTAAAAATACAAGTTTCCTGCACTTGTTATAACAGCACACACAAACACACAAAATGTACTTAATTTCATTCTGTATCACCAGGTGAAACAATTATTTAAAAATACAAGTTTCCTGCACTTGTTATAAGAACACACACACAAAATGTACTTAATTTCATTCTGCATCATCGTATGAAATCATCATTTAAAAATACAAGTTTCCGGCACTTGTTATAAAAACACACACACATCCAAAACGTACAAGTCAGGATACTACTATTTATTATTTTATAGTTTAATGTTTCAGGCATCTCAAGTTAAAAAGTCACATTTTATCATCCAGTTAAAATTAAACAACTCTATTTTCTTGGGTTATATAAAGTTTCTACAAAAACGTCGATAAATTGAATTATTTTCCCAGAGTTCGAGATCGACGACAACCTGAAAGGCGGTGGCTGAGGAATCCACGTACCAGCAAGACCGGCTTTCATATTTAATAACCTGCACTGCGGTATTACACGCCCTAAAATGATATTACGGGAACTTTTAGTCATTCAAAAAGGATAAAGGTGGTATATGGTTCAGGAACCGAGCCGGGTGAAGATGAGCCTATAGTTGCTATGGAGCTTCCCGTCCATTCTGATCTTTCACTATAACAAAATGTAATTACCCGTGCCTGTGACATATTATCCCCGAGAGAATATGGTTAATAAGTCAACTTCGTGCCATTTCAAAAAGCACAATAAACGCACGAGTGCCGGCTCACGTCATGTTGTCACTAGATGTCCTGCTACAAGTTATTGATAGGAAGCTTTTCATTTTTCTTGTTCCAGAGTCCGCTTTTCCAGTCCTCGGCATTAATTATTTTATGTCCCGTATCATTATACCATGTCTTATAACAAAAGCAGCTTTGGTAGGATAACAAAAGAGAACAAAACATGCTTTTAACAGAACCAAAGTTCCGGATAACTAAACTATTTACTAAAATTCGAGTCTTTGTAACCGACATTATAATATCCGGAAATTTTATTCTTATTGAAGTTTGCGCTTTACTTTAAAGCTTCGGTAGATAGATCGATATTTCAGTTGTTGATTTGAAATATCGTTAAATGATATAACTTTTCGTATTGTGTTTTACCTAATTTGTACCAGTGTTTTTTGGTTTTTTTTTGTTTAAACTAAAGACAATTTTCTTTATTGTCAATTTTTTTTTTTGACAATTGTGAACTACTTCTGTAAAGAGTAAGATAAATTATTATAATTTTACGAATAATAACGCGAAGTCACATTCAGTTGTGTTACACGATTTTGTTCCCCAGTGGTTCAGCGGTAAGTCTGAAGGCTTATGACGCTAAAAACCGGCTTGCGATACCCCCTGGTGGTCACAGCACAGATAGTCCATTGTGTAGCTTTGTGCTCATAAACAAATCAATACAAACGTCCAAAATACTTCGTTTTCCCCCATCATTTATTGATTTTGTTTGAATATTATTTACGTAATAGTCAGCTCGATATGAATATCAAATGATATTCATGTTATGCTTAGAGAAAAAAGAATATATGAACAAATTAACAATTTTTGTAAAATTTTTAACGCAAATGAGCTATAGTAAAGTATATATCTAATTTCTTTATGACCTCAAGATGCTTAATAATTAATATTAGTTAAGTGTTTAAGACTTCGTGAGCACAAAAGTTTAAATAATCTAAATCATAACAACTACGCTCGATACAGTTTTACTTGAAGTTGGATTATTCTTCACTAATACAAAACTGTAATTTCTGAAATTATGAAAAAATTAAATTATGCTACGTAATACACGGTCTCTTCAATTTGCATTATTAACATTTTGCACCATTCCAAACACAGGATTTCTTCAACTTGAGCTATTACCCAACACAGGATCTATTCAGTTTGCACTATAACAGATCAGTTTCTACAGTTTGCTCTATTACCCAACACAGGATCTATTCAGTTTGCACTATAACAGATCAGTTTCTACAGTTTGCACTATCACCTAACACAGGATCTATTCAGTTTGCACTATTACAAATCAGTTTCTACAGTTTGCACTATCACCCAACACAGGATTTATTCAGTTTACACTATTACAGATCATAGTTTCTACAGTTTGCACTCTCACCCAACACAGAATCTATTCACTTTGCACTATTACAGATCACAGTTTCTACTATTACCCAACACAGGATCTATTCAGTTTGCACTATTACAGATCACAGCTTCTACAGTTTGCACTACTACCCAACACAGGATATCGTAAGTTTCTACTATTACCCAACACAGGATCTATTCAGTTTGCACTATTACAGATCACAGCTTCTACAGTTTGCACTACTACCCAACACAGGATATCGTAAGTTTCCACTATTAGCCAACACTTGTATCAAATACAGTTTAGAACGCACTTCATAAACGAGTATTACATTTAATTATACTATTAAAATTAGTCAGTTAACTATGTAGCAATATATTTGTGATATAATTTTAAATCCCTTATGTTTCTAGTAGCCAAAGTTGGCTGGTTCAGCTCCCACCAACATCAGTACCTGGGATTAAACTTCAGGGGGTAGAAGTTAGGAGGGTTCCCAGCTGTGCTTAATCACGAGCCTAGTTTATTTATTAGATAAAACATTGAAAAATCTTGCTGTTTGCATTGTCTGACATCAAAAACATTTTTTCATGTATAACGCATACATGAATTATCATTTTTGTAATAAATTTTTACCATTATCGTCTTAATGATGAAGTCAGAATATATTCAAGTATAAAATAAAGCCATCTCAATTTTATTGCCGTAGTTTTTTACCTTCCTAAAATCATTGACTATTCAAGCTTACCTTTATAGTTCATTCGTTGCCAACCATTTTTATTTGAAAGTTTGTCTGTAGTTCAGCACAAAGCTAAACAATGGGCTATTTGTGCCGTGCCCACCACGAGTATCGAAACTCGGTTTTTAACGATGAGGGTCTTTTGACTTACCGCCGAATTAGTGAGGGGCTTTTATATGAAATATTTATATCTATAGAATAATAGTAAATATCAGGTAGAATATTTAAATACTCTTTGTATATTATCGGGCCCATTATTAATGTTAGCGACTTTTGTTCCGGTTAGTAAAGGATCCATATATATTAGATTATGTTTCTTTATTATCGGGCTCACTGTTAATGTTAGCGACTTTTGTTCAGGTTACTAAAGGATCCATATATATTAGATTATGTTTCTTTATTATCGGGCTCACTGTTAATGTTAGCGACTTTTGTTCAGGTTACTAAAGGATCCATATATATTAGATTATGTTTCTTTATTATCGG
>NW_013666201.1:86285-89164 GCF_000517525.1 Limulus polyphemus | reverse complement strand
TCCAGGTGTATATATTAAATTATGTTTCTTTATTATCGGGCTCACTGTTAATGTTAGCGACTTTTGTTCAGGTTACTAAAGGATCCATATATATTAGTTTATGTTTCTTTATTATCGGGCTCACTATTAATGTTAGCGACTTTTGTTCAGGTTACTAAAGGATCCATATATATATATATTAGATTTTCAATTATTATGAAACCATACCAGTTTTCTGTTGCTTGTACAAATGGTCCACATTCTTTGTTTGTTTTTAAATTTCGCGCAAAGCTACACGAGGGCTATCTGCGCTAGCCGTCCCTAATTTAGCAGTGTAAGACTAGAGGGAAGGCAGCTAGTCATCACCACCCACCGCCAACTCTTGGGCTATTCTTTTTACCAACGAATAGTGGGAATGACCATCACATTATTACGCCCCCACGGCTGAAAGGGCGAGTATGTTTGGTGGAACGGGGATGGTCCACATTGTAAACCAGCGATGTATCTATGCAGATATGCACAAGTTTATTACCAACATTAAAAAAAGATGGAATCTTTAGAAGTCAATCTATACTAATCAAAGCAATGAATTTGTAGGTATTTTGCGAATAAGGATACTTTTTATGTCTACCAAACACACTCCACTCTCGCTTAATCTTTGTGTGATTAGGTATTGTGTACCGGATGGTCAACAGTGTAATGAAGTTATGAAATAACTAACAGGCAAACAAAGTGCTTATTTTGTTTTTATGGAGGATTGATCCTGAAGAGGAGGAGGTAGTCTAACAACCATGTGCAGTTGGGCGTGTAACAAGATAATCTGGCTGTTGTCGTCAGTCTTCGGGTTATACGCAGTTTGGATGAGACCACATGGGGTCTTTTCGAATCAATAGCTGTTTTAATGTTGTGATATGGCTGGATACGTTTCCCATCTACATTTCAAATGAGACAACAGTTGGGTTTTACTTATAGCCAACTGATGTTTTATGTACCTAATCTATACTACTTGCCTTACTTAATTACTGAAATAAAAACATATCCGTTGTTCTATTGGTTTGGTCGATGCCATTAGTGAAATTTTTATAACTATTTATTTCTATAAATGTCCTTAAACAAGATATAGATAGAACAAATACCAAATTTAAACACGTAAACATCTGGTTTTCTAATACTCACGTTTTTTTATTGCTGTTTGAGTGATCAGCACCAGTGAGATAAACCATGTTGAAAATCATTGCGATATATTCAAATGTTTCCAGTATGTTTGTTATTACGCACAAAGCTACACAACGACCTATCTGTTCTCCGCCTACCATGGGTATCGAAACCCGGTTTTTATCGTTTTAAGCACGCAGACTTACCGCTGAGCTACTGCCCCCCCCCCGATAATTCAAAGCTGTTCTGTACTTCAATAATTAAAAAAAAAGTACTTTTTATGGTCCAAAGGACTAAAATATAATATCCTAATAACAGAGAATGGTTTGTTTTTAGAAACTATAACACGAGTTTACTGTTTTTGGTTACTCTCAAAGTTAGTTTTTAATGAAGTTATATATTCTATACTTATCTTAATGAGGACGAGGTCCGGGTAATTTTGATCAGCAGACTCGATGAGCCAAAGGTTTTTCACATACGCAGGACGAAACCCAACAAAGGCCCTATGCAATTATATCTTTATCTCTGTTTGGTTTCCCATTAAGGTATTGATTAGTTGATAATTGGCTTTTCCTAAGTTTGAGTATCTCATCAAATGTTGGAGAAACAGAAAAAAATCGATTAGACGAGAAGGAAAGGAATAGTTGATGCTCTCTCTAACGAACTTGTAAACAATTCTTATTGTGTACATAATTTACTATTTGGTTCGGTGTATCCATAATTACCATCCAGAAGGGTTTTTAGTTTGTTGGTTTGGAACATCGAAACATGTTTTTTTTGTCTTTCTAGTCACTTAATGAATTATTCTGTACATAGTACCACCTGCCCGTTTTCCAGTGATGTTTGCCGAGTCATTCTGCTTGTAAAATTTTATGTTGTTTACAAAAGGCTGATAAAGGCAGGAAGGAGTGTTTTCTATGTATCGATCATACAACAAAATGATCATTGATTGCCATTAAAGCTCCGCTTTATTCTTTACCGCCGCTTTGCTTCCTACGTTTCTTTAAATGAATTCATCATTCTTCTGACACATAACAAAGTTAAAGCCAGAGTTTGTAATATTGTGGTGAAATAAAACTTTTTTTATTACAATCCGGAATAATTGGTTATTAAAAATCTATATTAACGTTAGTAATTGCTACAGTTGGTTAAAATAATATTATATTTGTACAATGTTTCGATCGTTTGCACAACCATTATCAAATATTTTGACATCTTTCGTAATTTCAAATTTTCAACTATTATCGAATATTTTGACATCTTTCATAATTTCAAATTTTAGCCATTACGGAGTAAAACGGTGTTTTACAAGTTGTTTATTTTAAACTTAAACAGCAGCTTCTATCGTTGGAAGAGCTGACAAAACTATTAAGTTTTTATTTGATTAAACAGAAATTTTTACTTGTAAAAAACAACAACAAAAAAACAGTTCTATAATAAACATCGTGAGATACACAAGAAATTCAAACACATTACAAGTAATGTAATCAGCGAGATAATCAAGATTTGAAGTTTGGAAAAGAAAATTACCAAAAAACAAAATAGTTCATTCATTAATTAATTTTTTTCTAATCATTTTAGCACAAGTCACTGGAGTTATCTTTCCAGAAGGTGGGGGGAGGAAAGCCTCTCTTAATTATGCTAGTGAATGTAATAAGAAAGTTTAACATTTCATTTAAAAAACAATTGTCATTTGTATCTTCTTTGTACTCAATTTACACTAAATTTGGTAGAATGCATAAAAA
>NW_013666201.1:83101-86158 GCF_000517525.1 Limulus polyphemus | reverse complement strand
ATAAAAAACACATTATTTTATAACAAGACAAAAATATTTAAAGTGATAGTTTTTTGTACACAACGTAAAAGAGCAAAAACCAAACGTGAAACTACAAGAAAAATAAATCTACCTATGTTTTATACACAGAAGTAAATGAACTTTATGTGTACAAAAATATAGAGGAAATAATCTCTTAATTACTTCTTAATAAAACAAATCCAATGGCATGTAATCATAAAATTAGGGTTACTGAAATTTTAACCAAAAAATTTAAGAGCAATGAAACATTTTTTCTCCATTCTTTTCAACAACATAAATTTTGGAATTAGTAGTTTCTTTAAAATAAAAAAAAATCAAAGTAATAGTAGTAGTTTGAAATATAGTTTATTTAGTTTAAATCACATTAATACAAAATTTTGTTGTAGTCATTCAGTGTGATGCTAGAATTCTATTTTACAGCAATTTTAATCAGTCCATTCTTTTCATCAACATAAATTTTTAAATTAGTAGTTTCTTTACAATAAAAAAAATCAAAGTAGTAGTAGTTTGGAATATAGTTTATTTAGTTTAAATCACATAAATACAAAATTTTGTTGTAGTCAGTCAGTGTGATGCTGGAATTCTATTTTACAGCAAATTTAATCAGTGGTGTGATGCTAGAATTCTATTTTACAGCAATTTTAATCAGTCGGTGTGATGCTAGAATTCTATTTTACAGCAATTTTAATCAGTCGGTGTGATGATAGAATTCTATTTTACAGCAATTTTAATCAGTCAGTGTGATGCTAAAATTCTTTTTTACAGCAATTTTTACTTTAGGTAAAATTATTGAAGATGAACAATATATGTCAAAATGTAAACTTTTTAACGAAATTCTTGTCTAAGAAGATTATTCAATTAAAATTAAGGCAAATGAAACAGCAATGAATGATGGAGGAAATCCTTGAACTCATGGAAGATAGAAGGAAGATGAAAACCCGTAGTACGGAAGAGTTAAATAAACTCTTCAAAAGAAATTGTTCAATGTACAATGAAGAAAAGGAAAAATGGCTCAATGAAAGATGTAAAGAAATAGAGAAACAAGGATAAAGATGTTACATTAATGTACAGGAACATCAAAGACATCACGAGTAAAGAAAGATGCATTGCTAATGGATGTAAGAAAGCTTAGAATAATGATGTAATTATGAAAAAGAACAAGTATTGAAAAAATGGCCGGAGTATATTGAAGATTTATTCCACAACAGTCGTGATGAAAAGCCATCTATTGCAAAGAACATGGACAAACTGAAAATTATCAAGTCAGAAGTACAAACAGTTATCAACAAAATGAAAACAAATAAAACTACCGGACAAAATTAAATTGCAGTAGAACAAATATAATGTTTAGAAGAATTTGGTATAGAAAAGTTAACAACTTTTATCAATTTGTATTGCACTCCCCAAAAGACCTGGAGCCATCAAATGTGAGCACCATTGAACCATCAGTTTAATAAGACATGTAACAAAGATCCTATTAAGGGTGTTGATGATGAGAGCTAGAAGTTGAATAAGACTGGAGATTGCACAAGTTCAATGTGGTTTTATTGAAGATTGTGGTGTAAGAAATGCTATCATCATGTTACAAATGCTTTTCGAGAGGGCAATAGAAATGAAGATGAACCTTTTCTTGTGTTTTACTGATTATACCAAAGCTTTTGATAGAGTCAATTAAGTGGAGTTAATGAAAATAATTGAAGAACTGGACTTTGATGGCAATGACTTGAGAATTTTAAGAAACCTCTACAGGAACCAAACTGCAGCAGTGAAGATAGAAAAATAATTAAATTATTTCATACAAATTCAGAAAAGCATGAGGCAAGGCTGTGTCTTTTAAGTTGACTTGTCTAATTTGCACAGTGAGAAAATCATGGGGGGAGATTGAGGATTTACCAGAGTTGAGCATTGGTGGACAGAATTTGGACAGCTTGCATTATGCTGATGACACAGTTTTAACAGCCGATTCAGAAGAGAAACTGCAAAACATTTTGGATAAAGTTGTTAGTGAAAAACAGAAGAAGGATTTAAGTATTAACTCTAGGAGAACAGAATGCATGGTATTTACAAAGAAAATAATTTCTGTATGTAATATCAAAGAAGATAAGGAACAGATAAGACAGGCCAATAAATTTAACTACCTGGGAAGCTGGATAACATCAGGTGAATAAATGTGATCATGAGAACAGGGATAGCAAAACATGCAATTCTGAAAATGAAAAACATAATGACAAATAGTAAAATTTCTATGGGAATGAAGTTAATAGTTTTGGATTGCTATGTTACACCAATTCTAATGTATGCATCAGAATGTTGGACAATATCTCCAAGTACAGAAAAGAGAATTGAAACAATTGAGTTCTAGTCTTAAGGTGCACCTTGAATGAAGATATTCTGTCAAGAGCAGGTTGCAGGAAGCAGTTGCTGACTAGCTTCAGAAAAAGATGGAGTTTCTGGGACACATTACGAGGAAAGAAGAAATTGAAAGTTTGATCGTAACTGGAAAGATTGAAGGAGAGATCACGAAAGACAGAGGTTAACTTAAGTTAAACGTCTATGTAAATGGATGAATGTATTGACATTGGAAATTCTTTGTGCCTCAAGGAGATCTGTGGAAGACCATGGTCACCAATGTCCTTTTTGGATATGGTACCTAGAAAGAGAGAGAGATACTAGAATTATATATTACAGCGATTTTTACTTTAAGTAAGATTCTTAATTCCCCATATTAGAAACATTCAATTTCAAGCCCTAACTCAGATATATTTGTTTCTTCTGTTCTATCTGTAGCCTTTCACTCCTTTATTCAAAGTTCACACATAAAACAAGTTCATTAAAACCCAATGATTTATAACACAGTTAGTACTATGATGGTTCCCCCTTACTCAGGTAGTTATCTAAGTTTTATAATTCAAGTTAAAGAAGACAAGTGTAGAATATTTTGAGTTATCGCAGGTGTTTGAACTGATGACCGTTCTGGTCCAGGCACTGCTGATAACGATGACAGAAAGAATTGAAAACATCACAAATCATTTCATC
>NW_013666201.1:80410-82225 GCF_000517525.1 Limulus polyphemus | reverse complement strand
GTATTTATAATCATTCAAAGTGTGTATACATTTTTTGGGACACCCTGTATATAGGGTCTTTCTTCAATAAAATATACATTAACTCAATCAAATACAAATTTGTTTATATCTTAGCAAATTTTCCCTGTATTCTGAGAACACAATATAAGATGCCTGAACACAAAAGGGTTATTATAAAAAATTGTTTGACAAGTGAAAATGTTAACCAAAAGTAACGAAAATAGTAGTGTTAAAACGGGTCTATTTTCTACACCAGATAAACATACAGCACAAATTACATATAACAATTCATTTTAAAAAAATGGTGTTATTCACAATATATCAAATTATTTTATACACCTACTGAAGAGTTTGTTTTACATTAACCAATGACTAGACTATTTCTCCAGAAGCTTAATGAATATTGATTCTAAAATCTCTGATTACATAGCTTACATTTTCTGAAACAAACATTTTCTTGAAGCTGACAAGATCTTTTGATTAGACACTACTCATGTGAGAAATGGCTAGTACAAGCTGTGCATTATACTGAATTTAACCAGAACAGGTTCTAACTAAACTGTACAGTGTGCAACCGTAATATCAACAGAAGAATAAATTTGAAATGAAGATGTCATTGACATTAAAAGTCTCTCAAAAATAGTTTTACTTTTTTTTCCTAAACACACTACATACAATAAAAAGATGAACTAAATCATAGGTCTAAAAAATAAATACAAGCTATGTTGATCACAAGTTTAGAATGAAGCAGTAATAATACAACCTTTAAAACCAAACTGCTGTTGTTCATTTACCAGATTTATTATATATTTATTATTTAATACACACTAGTGATTATGTGCTTCAGTTAAAAATATTACATACATATTAGAGGTTATCAAATTTTGAATACCATAGGCAATCTTTAAAAAGAAATTATTACCTGTTTTCTGAACTTATTATGGATAAAGATTTTAATTTTAATTTTAAAAAAGGCTGGGGATTCTATATTTTAATCCAGTTCTTATAAATATATTATAAGTTGCAAAGTTTGGAATACAGGATTTCTAAGCTTGATCCCAGAACTTTTCAAGGATGGAATTATCTTTATGCCAGGACCCAAAAGCATTTTAATCTTACTATCTGATTTACAAGAAGCATGGGTATTCACCCACACTTACAAAATGTGCTTCATAATTATTAAATGCAAGCAAGACAACAAGCTAAAGTAGAGGTTCCCAATTGTTAATCTACAGACTGGTGCTGGCCCACAAGGAGATTTTAGCCAGTGCACAAGATGTTTGATGAAAAAAAAAGTGTTTCAAAACACATCTAATGAGTGTACTGTTTTACAACGTAATTAAAAAGTATTTTAAAAAGTTAATACTGCATTAAGTAGCCATGGAAGTTTTTGCTTCAGAAATAATTGATCCTCAGCTGGAAAAAAAAGTGGGGAACTACTCAGATGAAGTGCTTTTAAATTAGAAATTATAGAACTAATAAGCAAACTTCCAGCAAAAAGTACTCAGAACTAATATTAAAAAATAAACACACTATGCAATGTATAAAATATTCAAATAGATAAATATAAACTGTCACTATCAGGCAATTAAAAGATGAGATCTGAATTCTACAAGTCTACACTCACATCTATTAAAAGCAAGTGAAACCATTTTGCTGTATTTATCATAAACTAAAAACAGAGATTTCACCCCTTTACTTTGGCCTTAGAATTCATAGTGGCTGTATTAACCTCAAATGTTATTTATCTAACCTTCCATGACATTGCTAATACGTAACCTTGCTAATCATAACACATACAAGAATTGTCCCATA
>NW_013666201.1:75548-80131 GCF_000517525.1 Limulus polyphemus | reverse complement strand
TTATATTACTCTGAAACCCATTTAGAAATAATGTCACTACTAGCAGATAAGTATACATTCAAAAAATTTATACTAAAGTAATGTCCCATACATCAGAGTGAAATATAGTGCTGTCAACCAATTATTTATATTACTCTGAAACCCATTTAGAAATAATGTCACTACTAGCAGATAAGTATACATTCAAAAAATTTATACTAAAGTAATGTCCCATACATCAGAGTGAAATATAGCACTGTGGTACAATTATATATATATTAGAAATTACTATAGTGGTTCATAATAACACAAGAATTTGCTCAAAAATCTAACAGAACATTCTGGCAAAAACCATCTTCAAATGTAAACTTATTCTTGAAAAAACACTCAAAACCATCCTTTTCAACAGTTAAAACCACTCAAACACTGATAATAAGCAAAATAAGTGATTTATTGAAGACGAAATCAAAATTTGCCCAATTGTTCATATTATTGTTTCATAAGTCTACAGGAAAATCAGCTGAGTATTTTGCACTAAAACCTAGACAGATATACTATGGAATGCTGCAAATGCCCATGACCTACTTAAAAGTTGATTATTTTTCATTGAAAGTTGATTTATGTGGTTATAAATACACAACAGATGCAATGTTGTTCTGAGCGGCTGCTTTTGTACTTGACATATATTAAACACATTTACACAAAACATCAGGCACAATGCCACCTGGCTCAATAAATAATTACTTTACAAGACATGAAGCTTTATTTAAAGGAATGTTTAAGATGTATTTATTTCATTTGAAATGGCTGCTTTTCTACTGGTAAAATTTTATACGTGCTTAGTGGGGGTTGTGTCTTACTCTAGGCTTATATTTGCACCATTACTATGCATTAAAAAACCAACATAGAAGATAATTTAAAATCTACAAATAGGGATTGCAAAAATAGTAAAAATCAAAGCCAGAAATCTACTGCTGACAGTTTGGTCAAGCTAAAAATCCCTATTATGACTCCACTATAAAATTTTTACAAGTGATATCTACTGTAGTGTGGAATAACACAGGAATTTTGCAAAAAACTGAGAGTAGTTTAAACTTAATATAACCTCCTTAATTTTATCATGCTGTGAAATTTTCTAAGTCGTTCACTTTCCACCATAAAAAAATCTGGTGTTTTCCTAGCATGTGCTTTAGTTGGAAACTACAAATCCTGCATTTTGTAGTGCATTAAATGGAAACTGCCACATGAAAAGTTCCTGATTTTGCTATTGTATATTGTTAATATAATATAATATTGTTCATCATTACTCAAGTTTGCTGTCTCTACGTGGATTTCCACGACTATATTTCAGTGAATTTTTAACATTGGATAATTAACATAATAGATTTCCCTACTCAGACAACAGTGGTGATTCTTCCTACAGTTTCTTATACTTAGCTGAAATCATGTGTGCATATTCAGTATTTATAACAACTGCGTATAGCACTATTTTATATAGTTATTGCAATTTTTAAATATTTGGTGTTGAGGTAAAGGACGTATATGTTGTCAATAATTGGTGGCTTATGCAAGTGTGTTGCTGTTGTCTATTTTGCATGCATTATTTGTGTCACCTTATTCTAGTAAACACTTATGCACAGCAGGCTAAGAACAAACATATATGTCATGTAGACCTAGCAAGGTAAGCATGTTACTGCATCTGTTTACATTGCATTAATCTGTGTTGTATTATCTTAGAAGAAACATTATGCCATTCTGATGAAATTGATTTGTTGCTGCTCATCTTTTGTTACATTATACTGTGACATTGATGGAAGCTGGTCATTAATTCTGTAACGATACAACATTTGCCTTCAAGATAGTCCTTTGAGAACAATTTTAGATTTTGTTTGTTGTAGTTGTATAGCAGTACACGTGTTTATTCTTTGTTGTACATTTGATATATTTTGAATAAATTCAGTGTGGTGTTTGGATAGAATTCTTCAGTAAGCCTGTTTCGGCATGTGATCCTACTTCCATTCCATAAGGACACCAATTCTTTGGTAAGCCTGTTTCAGCATGTGATCCTACCTCATTTCCATAAGGACAAAAATTATGTGGCAAACATGAGTCAGAATGTGATTCTATCTCAAACCCATAAGGGCATCAATTCATTGCTAAATCTGAGTCAATATTTCATCCTACCTCCATTCTATGAGAATGCCAATTCTTCAGTAAACTTGGATCAGCATCTGTTCTTTTGCTACAGTATTATCATACTTATTGTACTGTCTACATTTACATGTTTTCCTACATAAGATATGGCTTGTACTGTAGTTAGTACATATGACACTCACCTTTACAGAAGCAGTACAGACCACCCGCATTTGTATGTTTCTTCATATGGAAAGCCCGTATCCTTTCTGTTAACTCCAAAATCTGGAACATTACCAAATAAACTAGAATACTGACCATAAGAAATCATGGTTGGTTAGCACACAATAATAAAAACAGCACTCCATACTATATATGTGATAGTGAAACAAATAATTTCACAACTTACTTCAAGTTTCTTAAACTATGACATTAAAACTCGGCATATATGCTCTAAACATGCACCAAACAATACACTGCCTACAGAGGACAAACACTCAAAGTTGAAAAGCTAAGTAGAACCATTTTGACAGGGGGCACAAAAATGATATATCGCCAGTAAAAATTGTTTTTATTGGATCAGATTTTTGGATACTGAAAAAGTGTTGCAAGCTGAAGCATTATCCAATAGAAAAAGATTTTATTTACAGTATGTCATCTTTTCTATTTTTGCTTATAGAGCAAGTCTAATCATCATGTAAGATGTGTGTGTGTTAATAAATAAACTACTTATTTTACAGACTATTACTTTTAGAAGTAGTCTCAAACTTTACCGTAATGGCTGTGCTTTGGCATTGTATTACACACAAATCAATCCTTACTTTCTTTTGTAATGAAATTTTCATTTAAGAACTTTTTGTAGTGCCCTTCATGATCCAACAACCTCAATAAGAATTCCTGAAGTGGCAAGGAGGCATCAAAAAATATTTCTCACAATAGCTCACCTGAACAATATTTTCCTCAGTCTTGCCCCTCCCTTCACCTTTAACTTTTAAGTGTATTTACTTTTGAAGCTTACATTATTCGAACCATACTCAAGATTCAACATGTGGAACACAAACCAGTAACTATGTTAATTTTCAAGACAGTGCCTGAGTGGTCTCAACATATGTTCCAAATGCACACTAGTAAGAAGTCAAATGTAAATCATCTCATGTTACATATTGAAGAAATATTAAACTAATCAATCAGATTGAGTTTAAGTGGGAACTAAATATTAGAGAATCGCTAGAAATTGAAAAAAAAAATACTATTTGTAATAAAGATGGTGGTCAAGGTATGGAAGAAATGAATTACCAAAAATCTGTTTTTGGGGAGAATTATGTTCAAAGATGAGATGGCATTGAAGGTGCAATACAAAATTATGTAAATTGGACATGATGTAGCTATAAAAGTCAGTATCTAACTTTAACTATTTATTACTGCCAATGATGGTGGCATAGAACACCACAGAAACATGGAATTTCTGTTTTTATGGTTGTGACCTGTTTTTAATAAATCTTATTTATTGTGAAACTATTTAAAGTTTGCATATATCTTTTCTATTCATCAGTGTTTCATGTACACACACACACACACACACACAAAAACTATCTCAAGTTAACATACAGCTTTGATGAAAGTTCACAGGATTCTCAATTTTGTTTTTCAAAAGACCATGATACCATGAAAATCATTATCTATATGAAAGTTGGAGTAATTATTTCTGTATTGTGTTTTAAATTCCTTTGAATATTAAACAAATTTTGGAACTTTTTAAACCACTAAAATATGTCAAACGTGAAGTTTTTTTTTATAAAGAAAAGAAATTAATTCCTAATACAATAAAAGGTTTCAACAAAATCACTCAAATGTTAATAAACAACAAAATACAATCTTAAGTTAAAAAAACTAATAATCATTTCCAACGAACAAGAACTATACATCCAGTCAACAGGCAAAATTAGTCAAAGAAAAAAACATTGTTGACAATTTTTTAAAAGAAAAATTCTTTTTTTTTCCATGGAAATACTTGGATAAAGCAACTTAAAGCAATTCAAACAGAGCAAGCCTTTTGCTATTGAAATGTAATAATTATATGTTAACTAAAGATTAATTATAATGTAAAAACAAAATCAGAAGATGACCCAATGGACAGAAACTAGACTACAGAGAAAATCTAAGAAACAAACTTTTAATGAACCAATAGATAATTATAAAAAATTACTGTGGGTTACATTTACAAAAGTAACATTCACACTGCAGATATATTTATCCAAAAAGTACCTTTTTTGTTCCGCTACCATCTAGGATTTCACATAGGAGTTTTTAACTGATTTTTTTTCAAATTACTTTTTGGGTCCTAACCTAAAATGAATAAAGAAACTCATGATGTAACAATTAGAAGAAACACAAAGTGTTAAAAATGCTGGTGAATATCATATCACACTGGCCCGGCATGGCCAGGTGGTTAAGGCACTCGACTCACAATC
>NW_013666201.1:70473-75273 GCF_000517525.1 Limulus polyphemus | reverse complement strand
TGCTGGTGAGTATCATATCACACTGGCCTGGCATGGCCAGGTGGTTAAGGCACTTGACAATCTGCGGGTCGCGGGTTCGAATCCCCGTCCCACCAAACATGCTCGCCCTTTCAGCCGTGGGGGCGTTATAATGTCACGGTCAATCCCACTATTCGTTGGTAAAAGTGTTAAAAATGCTGGTGAGTATCATATCACAATAAATCCATCCAAAAACAAACTCAAGAATTAGAAAAAAGAAAAGAGAGACCTAATAGTTTTATATCTCTTTCAGCCTACACTACAAATCATAATAACTACAATTTTCAAAAAAGTATACCTTATTTCCAAACAAAATGTATAACTTCCACTACTCTTGTTGCAATTATCACTTGAATACTGTAGGATACAGATTTATTGCATTGATTTATATATATATATACAGTTCATAGATACCTATAGTACATATACAGTCCTTAGATTCAAGCATTATACGTATACAGTCCACATATTAATAGAGTAAGTCTTTAGGTTCGTATATGCACATACATATATCCGTATAGCCCCTATATTCATAAAGTTTTTCTCTAAAATTTATGTATCAACCTTAAAGATTTGGAATGGTAGTTTTCTTGAAATGCTGTAGTTTATTGGAAATAAAAATTTATAAAACATGGAAGGTTAGTCAAATGAACCAAGTAATATGAATAAACATGTTTATACCAGTATTCACACACTTATATATACAAGTCTTCATATAATATAACCAAAAAATATATAAAATGATAAATCCTGATGTACAACTAAACAAAACTGGGACAATAAAGTACATGGCAAATTCATTTTCATTTCAAAATCATACAATTTTTCTTACATCTAAGATAGTCAAAAATGTTTATATTTTTAGAATTTAGAATTAATTTCAAAACAGGTACTTACCTCTAAAAGACTGATTAACTTTCCTTGTTGAGTTTGAACTCATGCTGTCAACAACCACATGACTCAAAGTTCTGAATGTCCTTGTCGCAATGCATGGAAAAAAAATTGGAACAGCCAAAAGTGGATGAGGATGAAACTGGATAAACAATAAGTTGAAGAATCTGATAAACCCAAGGGTTCCATAAGTGAACAAAAATATCCTAAACACCTTTAAATGAGTGAAAAGAGGGGCCACTCAAAAATAAAGCCATTGTATGGTTTGAGAAGGCCCACTACACTTGTTTCTATGTTCTACAAACTGAAAGGAGCAAAAGTAATAAAAATAACAAGAAGCAGAAGTAGATGGATGAGAATTAGTAGAAAAATAAGTTGGTAATGCAGGAGCACAGCTAGTACTAAACAGACATCTAAGAATAGGACAATGGCAAAAGTAATGCATGAAGCCAAAACCCTAATCAGAGCCTGCTGATGAATTTCTAGTGATTGAGAAAACCTTTCACAAGAAAAACCAGCAAAAATAAAAAGGTGCAAGAAAGGGGTCCTTTGAATATCAGCATAAAAAGGAGGAAGGAAGCAAATCCTCTAAAAATAGCTCACCAAGTTAAAAGATCAAAAAGAACAATCAAGCCATCTATCTGGTAACCAAGACCAAGTCAGTAATAGCTGTAGAAGGAGAAACATGTCAAGTAATCATTTGCTCCTGAGAAAATGAATCAGGAGATTTACAATAGCTCACAGGTAAATCACTGTGCTGATTCTTAAAATTTGCATAATAATATAGCATATTAGGTAGGTACCAGAAGATTGGAAAATGGCTAATGTTACTCCTCTTTTGAAAGGACTTGATAAAACATTATCCCAGCAATTATATAAATGATAAAAACAGAACATGGTTTCCTGGAGAAGTCTGCAGGAATAAAGCTTTAAAAGCAGCAAATGGATTTTGATCACTGATAGAAGCATTAGATAAGGCATTAACTGCAGTATTAAACTCAGAATTGACATGAACTGCAGGATCCATAGAGATAAAAATAGCACATGTGAACAGCATTACCGTCAACAAAATAATCTGAATTATGGTGGGAAAGTAGAACTTATGCAAGATCTCCCAGTGCATGTGCAATAAATCATGTGTAAGGCAAGAGAGTGGAAAATTATCGGTAAGTTACACATTCTCAGCATTGTGTCAAGGATCACATGGTTGTTGACAGCATGAGAGTAAACTCAAAGAGGAAAGGCTTTCAGTATTTAAGAGGTAAACCTACATGGCTTAAATTACTTATTTAAACAAATATGAAGAAAGATCATTCTTATGAAATACATAAGATGATGACAAGTGTCTATTTTGATCTCTCTTTTTCTTAACTGATGATGCAATACATCAATATAACTATATATTTTACTACAAAGATTTCATAAATAAAAAGTAACAATTAGTTATTGAGATATGTATTTCATGCACTTCCCATTACTGAAAATAAAAATGAGAAAGTCCTTTATGGGAAAATAACCTTTTTTCACAATTTTCACAAACAATTTTAAATGATTAATATTAGTTAGAATTGTTAGAGCAACAATTTCATCAATGGAATTTTGGTACATCTATGACTTCAAAAAGATTATATAATGATACAAAAGTGTAGTTTTATTAAAGAATACGTAAATGTTCACACTTCTCAAGAGAGTATACAATCAGTGTACAATGGATGGACCATCTAGTTTTATTATTGTACTTTTTTTCTTCAAAAATCATACACAATTTGATTATTATTTTATCTTGTATGTTTGACAAAAGTAATAATTTTATCTCTTACCACTTCTCTCTCTTTCTATCTCCTAACTGTTGAGTTGCAAGAACCTTGGTACAGGCTGAAATCTTATATTCTTTCCAGATGATATATCAAATAAAAATAAAGCATTTTTCTTATTAAAACAATTACAACCACATAGCTTTGAAAAATTTCAATCATAACTTCTGGTGGTTAGAGAAATACAGGAGATGCTACAAATTAGAGCTGGGTGAGTAATGGAATTTGATAAGTCATCAGGCCCATTAATCGATTACTTTCAACTAACAGATTCTTCTTGCACGAGACTTTAATAGTTGGAACAATAAAAAAATACCAACTTTAATTATCTGATTATTTTCATAACAGAAATTGTAATTTTGATTAATTGATTATCTTATGTCACAGTGATTGATGCTTATAGATAACTGAATAATCACCCAGCTATAAAATCAATAATTATTTTTCAATTTTAAAAGCTGAAAACCTTTCATGATATTGGTTATTATATATAATAATAATAACACTAAAATGCTAATTACTTGTTAATATTATCAGGTTTTCTTTCAAGTGATTAAAGCATTCAATTTCCACAGCTTTATAAATGTATATCAATAAACAAATTTCATACTAAGTTTTAACTTCTTAATTTAAAAAAAAAAAAAGTACCAAAAAAACATCAATCATTATTTTTAATGTTGTGACCATGCGTAAGCTCCTAGTTCTTTACTTCCTAATTTACTAGCTTCTAGCCACTGCAATTTTTCACCAATATGAAACACAAGCTACACATTACTACAAGCAAGAACCTAAAATTTGAGCCTGGTGAGTGTAAAACACGTAAATAAAAAGAAACCTATCATTCTATAGGTATTTGAAGAACTTGTAGCAATCCGCCGCAATTTAATTCTTCGTATTGTTATCTGATACTGGGCGGCTTGTACATAATTGAATAATTAGAGTTTTTTAAACATTTGTTTAACAACAAGTTAAAGCTTGGAATGGTCTATTCTTTGATTGGGGTGTGTGTCTATGAGCCAGACTAGTTTAGGATAATTCCACTCCTCATCAGTGACCCTGGACACTACCACCAATGAAATATCAAACCAAACCAGCCCCCAGTACAACGCTAGAATCCGGGTTTCGATACCCGTGGTGGGCAGAGCACAGATAGCCCAATGTGTAGCTTTGTGCTTAACTTCAAACAAACAAACAAACCAAACCAAGCCTTCATACTAGTGAGGTATCGAAAATCAAACTGGTGTATTTACGTGTTTTACACTCACCAAAAAGAAACCTATCATTCTATAGGATTTTTCTTTTTTGTGAATGTAAAACACTTAAATACACCAGTTCGATACCTTAGTGAACCTTCCAGTTTTATTATAAGATAATGTTTAATTCATAATCATGTATTACTATCCTCAACTGAATTACGTATGAATATTTAAAATAAGTTTGTATATTTAGAACTTAAAAACACACCAAGGAAATTCCTTCGTTCTAAGATTAATATATAATTATCTTATAATAAAACATTCTGAACTATTATTTAACTATTAAATGCTATGTTATCGTTCGAATTTTGCCTTTTGTTGTTAAAATATTAATATGTTGTTTTTTTTTCCTTCATCAGTGTGTGTGTGAAGGCGATATTACTGGTGATAGTTGTGAAAAAATGCCTGGGAAATGTTGGTTATCATACTGCTTTATCAAAGACTGCGACAGAGGAGGCGCACTTCAGTGCTACTGTCACCCACGGTTGTATGGCATGAGTGTTTCAAGTACGATAACTCCATATTGCTAAGTTTCCATTAAGATTTATTTAGCTTTATCATATCGGTTATTATTGTTAACATGGAAAAAATAGCATTTTTATAGCGAAACTAAAGAAGTTAAAGAATCACATATTTTTGGTTTTCAAAGTCGTTCATTCTCAAACACCTGACCGTTACCTTTATAATGGACAGTGACCCCAAGAGGACACACAAAATTGCAGTATTTCAAAATGTATCCGATATATTAATGCCGCAACTAAGCAATATTCACTTCAGCCTTGAAAACAAAAGGCTTTGAAAAAATCTTAAATTTTGCAATT
>NW_013666201.1:68665-69793 GCF_000517525.1 Limulus polyphemus | reverse complement strand
TGACATTCAGATCACACGCTGGTTACATTAGTCGTACAGGAAACAGCTAACGGGCTTCCACTGCGATTTCTTGCTGATGACACGAGGATTACTACTCCAGTGATTAAAAGGCAAAGCAATAAAACCAGATAATAAAAACTGATGTGGTTAACAGTTGAAACTGTTAAAATAAGTTAATAATATCATTTCATATTTATCAACTTTTCATTTCAATATGCACTGAAGATTTCTGTAGAGTTAGATCAAGGGTAGAGAAAATAAAATATAAAATATAGTTTTACCAAAAACACTTTTGATATTCATCTAGAAGCTTCTAGGGGTTATGTAAATGATATATAAAAACTGTATAATAAAAAGAAGTATTTTTATTATTAGCATGAAATCAGACTGACTCAGTAAAGGCTTAGGAAATTCACCGACAAATCTTTAGTAGCAATACTTTAATGAAAAATGTGTTACTTTTGTGTACAACAGACTTTTAACATTCACTAAAAGACTACCAAACTGAAACAGAACAACCCTTCCACTAGGAAAAAACACTGCCAATTACAATTACTAATTATTTTACCAGCCACCACATAAAATGAAACAGTTGTTGCCTAACAGCTGTTCACTCTTAATAAACTGATATTTATGGAGAAAAACAATTAAATGTTGAAAAAAAAACCTTTAACACTCAGAGTGGAAGGTGACGTTCATGTGAAGAATATAAATACTTTTGTGCATCGTGTAGTTTGCATATTGCATTTGATTAACCTTTAGGACTTCCACAATGAATATCTACAGTTTTTCAGTATTCCTGTATATTATATCTGGTATTTATAGTCTTCTACTATGAAGTGTTGCTAAAGCAGCAATGTAGGGTAAAATGAATAATTGACAAGTGAGATCAAGTATATAATACCATGTTAATTGGCACTCTGTAAAAGGTTGTGACATGCACATTTTGACCCACATCAATGCACACATGGGTTAGAAATTTACAGAAAAATAAGGATCTGTAGTATTTACTGCCTACTTAAGCTCTTTGCACTCAAGTTCTTCCATAAGTCTTGTTGAGTTTGTCTATTTGTTTGTAATTTTGTGCAAAGCTACGCGAGGGTTATCTGAGCTAGCCATCCCTAATTT
>NW_013666201.1:65401-68545 GCF_000517525.1 Limulus polyphemus | reverse complement strand
TACCACCCATCGCCAACTCTTGGGCTACTCTTTACCAACGAAAAATGGGATTGACCATCACATAATAATGCCCCCTCTCCCCCAACTGAAAGGGTGAGCATGTTTGGTGTGACGGGGATTCGAACCCGCGACCCGCAGATTGCGAGTCAAGTCTTGTTCAGTATCACAAATTTGAGTGTCCACAAAACGAATTCATGTAGCTTTCAAATATGCATCTTAGACCACAAAAATACAACCGTCACTAGAACAGAATGTCCCAAAAGTACTATAATTTATCCAGCTTTCTAAGTAGGCTATAAATGAGTTAAAAAATTCCCTTAGTATTTGGAGCACCAAAATATGATCACCAAATACCAAGTAATTCCACTGGCTAATAGAGCCACACAAATTAAACAAGAGGTGAAGAGGAATGATTATCCTATTAGTGTGGTTAAAAAATACTTAAAAATGATAAATTGATAGAATAAAAGAAAAATCATTCAGATAATTTGATTTATTGTATAATTCCTTATGCACCTGCCCTATCAAGTATGATAAAAAGGCTTTGGAAAGAAATAGAAAGGATCTACTAGCTTCCAGTTGTAGGAAAATTTTTATTCTTCCCAGGAAAAAAAGATTAATATAATCTTTAAAAATAGAATTAAACTGACTACTATTGAGAAAGAAGTCGTTTACACTATAGAATGTACAAACTGTAATAATCTCTAAATAGGTGAGACTGGTAGAAATTTAAGTATTAGAACAACAGAACATGGGCATGCTCTGCCACATGTCTACCAACATTTTAAAGATACTAAATATTGTAGTGAAAATAAAATTCTTAAAATTATTTGTCAAGAACATAATATTAATAAACGTAAAATAAAAGAAGCCATTTTAAGAAAGAAATACAAACCCTTAATTAATAAAACATAAAGAGTAGGTTTATACTTATGCTAGCTCAAGGCTATATGGTTGACATCACTAACTGGGTGTACTTAAGTGTCATGTACAATTGTGCTGAATACCTGATGATGTCACGTTAACAGTGGCAAAACATTGTTTTTAAACGATATATTTTTTCTATCCCATTTTAGCAGTTTTTGAATTTTAAACAAGGACTCGTAAAATTTATGTAGAAAAGATTTACTCTTTCTTTTCGTTACATACATGTCCATCAGCCATATAAAGTTGATTAGCAAACAATCTTGAGTTAGAGAGAGGAATGGCTATTCTGGTGGTTTTGACAAATTTATTGATACCTCAGCTAATAATGTTTTAGATTCTTGCACGTACAGCTTATGTTTCTAACTGGTTGTAAAAAGAAGCAGCCTACTTTTGATACTAGAAGATTTTGAAGTAGATTAATCAGAGCTCAAACATGTTGCATGACACAGAAAAAGAGAAGATTAAGAATTAAAAAAAAATTTTTCTTTAAGAAATTAAGGCCTTCGTAAAATGCATGCACTAAGATTACTGCCCCTTACAGAGGTTTGACAGCTGGTCAAACTGACCAAGCATCAACCTATTTTTCAAACAATCTGACTTTATTTACCAATTAATGGAAATGCTGCATAATATAATGTAATAAATAACGGATACTATAAACAACATATATTATGATCTTGAAACACTAAATATTTCCAGTTTGATAAATGACCAGACATGTACAAACAATATTACTACTCAAAATAGTGTATTTAGGTGGTTTACACTCACAAAAAAAGAAACCTATCATTCTATAGGTATTTGAAGAACTTGTAGCATTCCGCCTAAATACACCATTTCAATTTTCAATACCTCACTACTATAAAAGCTTGGTTTGGTCTGAAATTTTGTTGGTGGTAGTCTCCAGGGTCACTGATGAGGAGTGGAATTCTCCGAAAGACACTCACAGACACACCCCCCAATGAAAGAATAGACCGTTCCAAGCTTTTACTTGTTGTTAAACAAATGTTTAAACAACTCTATACAATATCACTACTATGCTGTTGCATTTGACTCTCAAATGAACCAACTTATTATTTACTACCAATGTGGTCCATATATTTCTTAATATCCAGTAATTTTATATTATTGCCTGTTACAACACACAGTTTAAAGAACTCACTGAAAAGGGTGAAATCACTAAGTTGCTATTTAAGATATGTAGGAAATCTCAGCAGTATTTAGTGAAATTAACTGCAATTTTAGTGTGTGTCCAACAAAGTCACAAGCAATTCCATGCATAAATTCTTTAGAAAATTATTTTCAAAAGAAAATGGGTCCATATGGGACCCCAACTGTAGTTTGAAGGTTTAAAAAATGGGTACATATGGAACCCCAACTGTAGTTTGAAGGTTAAAAAAAAAGAGTTTGGTATAATGTAAACTTATAAAAGTTTTACATTTATTTGTACAGATTAGTTTTTTTGGTATTAATTTCTTCTTCACCTTAAAAATAGTGTAGGTAATATAGAATTGTAATAAAAGATTAAGTTTTGCTCCACTCACTTCTCCACTGAAAATTGTTGACTTTTTCAACAGTTCACCAGAATTTTCTAGAAGTAGATCTTTTTTTCAGTAACAAGAAAACCTGAATGCTTTTCCACTGAGGATGTTCTTGTCAACCATTCCTCGAAATATCTGTAGTAATAATAGTAGCGATTGTAGTAAGAGTATACCAAATTGCACTTCATTTTAAAAACTTAAAAGTTGATAATTTAAAGTTTAACTTTTCAATTACAAAAGAATCGTGTGGAATTTTTTCGAGTAACATTATTTAACTAAGATTGGTAAAAAAGCTTCAATATTCATAACTTTTAAACATTTTTCTGTTAAACTATTTTGAACAGAGTTGAATATATCCTTTTGACAAAAACCTAAATATTCTTCTAATAAAAGGCTGGTAGAATTTCTACAGCAAAAACTAACATAACCTTTTATTATTAAGTAAATACATTCATGTTACAACTTCACCCAATTTAAACACCTGCAGCCAATAATATTTATTGGTATAGGATAAAAAAAATATATATACATATATATATATATATATATATATACACACACACACACACTATTTATTTGTAATCCTTACAAAACTACTTGACTATAAGTTGTCAGTAATGAACAAACTAAAAGGAACAAAGTACTTAATAAAATGTGACTTATCGCCCAATATAAT
>NW_013666201.1:64273-65368 GCF_000517525.1 Limulus polyphemus | reverse complement strand
CACATTTATTTGTAATCCTTCAAAACACTTGACTATAAGTTGTCAGTAATGAACAACTAAAAGGACAAAGACTTATAAAATGTGACTTATGCCCACATATAATGACAAAAAGATACTTGCTATGACAGTTGTTTCACTTGTACTGGGACTACCATAAAGTATATATACAGAAATAAACTTGTCTATTGGTACATCCTTATTTTTTCATGTGTCTATAACTCTGCAGATGTATTAAAGTTCAAATGGATACACAGTGAGATTTTTAATAGATTGATTTGCTCAGTTCAAAGAATCTTTTTCTACTTTGCATCAATTTTTTAATCATTGCCACCTTTGAACCACTTCAGTATGTTGTTTATCATTAGGTACAAGCTATTCAATCAAAAAAAAATAAATGTACAACATGCAAAATGTAACCACTGAATAATTCCACACTAGAAACTGTATAATCCAATGAAACTGGCACACTTCTATAGTTACGAAATCAGTAATAATGTGTAAAGTTGCTTACTGAGTGGTTTGTAAGGTTCACACTAACGTAATGTAGTGTAACACCACTAAGAAAACTACTGTCAAAAATTATGTCATATGTTCCACATGTCTCTAAAAGTAGTATAATTCCAAGTGTTGGGCACCTGATGATCATCCCCCACATAACAGTGAAACTGATAGAATTAATCCAAATTATACTCTATCTCCTCTACATTTCACTCCTGATAGATCTTTGAGCACATTTTACACTGTACAAGCCATAAGTGTTTAAGTATGGACATCAGATCAATGGGCAACAGTCCTACTGAATGTGTTGTGTGTGTACACAACTCAGATGACTGTTGTACCACTTGAAGCATGCTCAATGGTACAACAGTAATCTGACAAGAAAGCAATCTGTACCAAACTCATGCCAGATGTCAAATGAAAAAGCCATATCAACTGCAACAGAACGAATAAGAATGATCTGTTGGAGAACTCATCTGCAGCAGCAAAAAAAAGATCAGGTCTTACAAACTAACTGATGGTGGAATAGACTTTGAAAGGTCCAACAAGTTAACTGTTTATGGAATAGCTTTGACAGGTCTTACAAACTAACTGACA
>NW_013666201.1:55592-63273 GCF_000517525.1 Limulus polyphemus | reverse complement strand
AACTAGTTAACTGTTGATGGAATAGCTTTGACAGGTCTTACAAACTAACTGATGGTGGAATAGACTTTGAAAGGTCCAACAAGTTAACTGTTGATGGAATAGCTTTGACAGGTCTTACAAACTAACTGATGGTGTAATATAACAAGCCTCATAAGTTAACTTGTAGTGGAAAAAGACTTTGAAAGGTCTCATATACTAAATGATGGTGGAATAAACTGTGATATCATGAGTTAAGTGATGATGGAATAAACTTTGACAGGCTTCACAAAATAACTGATGGTGAATACTGTTCCAGCTAAAGTTCAGTTTGATGACCTGTCTTACAGGAATATACTTTTCAGGCATATCTATGCAGGATCTGACCAGACCTATTTCAAGTCCTTCTAATTAGATTCTACACTGGGTTATTATACAGAACTCTATGACTAATATGTTTGAATTCAAGACCCAGGGAAACAAAGAATTGTACACCAATAATTGATATCTGACAATACCTGTCTTCTTGGCAGAAGGGAAAAACGTTGTCATTGTAGTTAAGATGATATATATATAACAGAAAAACTAAGTATTTACAATAATCATATTTGCCAAATATAAAATTATCCAAAGTGAATTACCATATTTGCAAACAGTAAATGTGTCAAATAATTTTTATTAGCTCATTTTTCATTTTATTAAAAGGAATCATTTTGTGAATTAAACCCAGATCTACTGTAGTCTTTCATTTTAACCCTTTGGCTGTAGCTGCTTTAAATGCGTGTGGACTTTTTGTGAGCCGTACAATGTATACAACACACTCACATTCAACTGCTAGAGGCAGACCGTATCCTATACGGCAAAGCAGCAGTCAATGGGTTAAGAAATGTTTGAGCCAAAACTATGACATTTATTCAATAACCCGTCCATCATGTAGCTGGTTGGGTTTACAAAATGATCAGGTTCAGCAGAGTAAAAATATTTAGTAAAAGTGCAAAACAACAACACATAAACAAGAAAAAGCAGTGTCAATAATTCTAACAATCAAAATCAGTTGGCAGGAAGTTTGTTTGTATAACTTTAAAAAATTAAAATAAGGTTGGATCTTTAGAATGATATAGAAATGTTTTTGTTTTATTTCAGATTTTGTTCGGAACTCATTTTTCATGCGATATCTGAGAACTTTGCAATGATTATAATATATATGTACACTGTAGTTATAACTTGATTTGGTGTAATAAATGAAAATTAATGTAGCGTGACTTGATAGAATAGAATAGAATATGAGAAAACTTACTTAAGTGTGCACTTTGTAATAAAATCTCTATGTTTCACAAGCATTTTCTTTTATATTAGATCTGAAGAAGACTTACTATTCAAAACAATACTTACAGTGGAGCTATCAGATTGTTTAGTCAAACTTTTAAATACAATTCACTATGCATCAATCTGAAATAGTTTTTATCATTAATTTCATTGTTCAAATGCATTTTAATGTGTTAATACCTAAAATGTGCATGTGTGAATAAACAAGTATCATTTGAATATATTAAACTGATGTTTACTGCAAGAACAATTTGGTTTGAAATTGTTTTCTTTGTGTCTAATCAGTATCTGTAAATAAACTTTTACCCATTTTTTAGAAGTAATACAAACAAAGATAATGCATTTTTATCTGTCTCCAGGATCAGCCGAGCCAGCATCAAGCCTTTCGTGAATGTTAGCCTTTCTAATTTTTTACTGTACATTATCCTGAGTCATGAATAAAACGTTTTGAATTGGTAAATTTTATGTGGAAAGCATATTCAATTCAGTCACCATACCTCTCCTCCTCTTTAACCAAATTCTAAATTATTGAAATAAACGCTACTCACAATAACTGGATGACACTAATATCAAGGGAACAAGTGACATTACCACCTACCACTAGTGTCAAGTATTAACTTGATAGTTAAAGTTACAATGTGCACAAGTAACAGGCATTTGTGGAATGAATGGTGATTGTATCCCATGATAGGTATGTTGTACTGGTCCTTGATTCAAATCTTGCTGATGGCCAAAATAATGATGCAGCAGTTACTTACCACATACTCCAAATGATTATTGATAATATTTACACCTACGTACGTACGACCACGTATACAGGATTCCATTCCTTCTCCAAAAGGGGTGTAACAATCCAAACATTCAAAGCTTGTCATAAAAGTGTGTTGGGGTAGTAGAAACAATAAGTGTTCACATAGTTGAGTAGGTATAAGACCTACATATCAACTTTCAAAATTTAAGAACAAATAATGATTAACTATTTCAACAAGGTTTTACTCAAAAATATATATATAGAATTGATATATATATATATATATATTTATATATATAGATAGATAGAAAAATAAAAAAATAATTTAAAATTTGCATTTCTGCACAGCTCTGAGGAGCCTTACCTATAGACAATGCACTTAGATTTTTTTAGAATTTTTCTATCCATCACAAAGCACACTTGCTAAGAGATTATTATCTGTTGAGAATATAACTCTCAAGGTTTCATTTCTCATGTGGTTTTCCTTCTCTTAATATATTAGTACAGCTTCTCATTCACACCCTTTTATGATCTCTCAAAATGCAATGTGAACAACTACTAATGAAAATCAACTATGAAAATAGCTAAAGGCATATTTTAAATACCATTGTGTTGTTGCAGAGAAGAACAATGTAATTTGGTAAGAAGTTTAGATCTGGAAAGTTTCTTTGAAGTTCCTTAGGCTACTTTTACTTCCTGAAAAGATGTTCATGTTAGATATTTTTTGAAAGCTTCAGAAATTTTCTTATATATCAAAATCTCAGGTAAACATAGTTGGATTTAGAGAGTAAGGGAGGCAACAGCAAAACATTCCAATAACTCAAATCCTTACTCAGTGAATATTACAATGAACTTTATCTCATAAAACAATAAAGATAAGTAAATTAACTTATTATTTATTGAAAATGAATAACACTTACTGGAAATAAGTTCATCTCAATCAAGAATATTTTTAGCAAACATATTGTTACCTAGCCTGACCTGAAACCATTGTGACTGGTCAAGTTATAGAATACTAATAAAACTTTCAGTTTTAGTCATACTTTGTATGAATTATAGGAAGTATTAATATTTTCAGTGTTTTATCAAAATAGTGTCTCATAAGGAAAATCTGAATTTACTTACTGATTATAAGTGTTATTTTATTGCAAGTTACAGCTTATACAGTAAGGAAGAATATTTGAGAATGATCACACACCCGTGATTGAAATTTGAATAATCTAACTTGTAACAAAATTAATCAAATATTATTTTACAAGCTATAACTAAATACTCTTTAGTAAGATTTTACTAAGTTTCATATAATTTGGTTAAATATGTCCACTGTGAGAAGGATGTGGTCTGGAGAGAGTTAAGGAAACAATTAATGAAAACACACAAACCTAACTAACATATTTATAAGAAATGTCTCCTTTACCATTATCAAACAACTTCTGTTTAAACAATTTAAAAACCTACTATGTTCTATTCTCTTTTACAAAATGAGGAAGCTTCTGCAGAGAAGTGAAATATATAAGTTTAGGATTTCTTTTGCATTGCCCAAGGGAAGCTGAAATTTTTTTCTGAAGTTTAAAAAACACACAGATTTTCTCATCAAAATTTTTGGGATAAAATGAACACAAAATACATAAATAAATAAACTCAAAGAGTGAGCAAACTATCTGTTTTATAAACCTTTGTCCTTTTGTGTATGCAACAAACCTGTTAAAAAAGTATTCTCTCCTGAACACCTGAAGACTCACCATTAACCTATAAAATAATAAAGATTAATTAGTAATGTAATATCATGAAGTCAAAATCAAAGTTCTAAATCTATTTCCCCAGCTCTGGTTACACATCTGATAATTTTTAGTATTTAACAAAATGATGAGTAATCATAGTCTCACTACCTCATGATGACTGGGTTACAGTTCAAATCAAAACTAGAATTAAAAGGGGACATTTTTTAAAAGAATAACATGTCAATTTTTTGATGTTGTCACTGAAATGTTAATGCAGAATTTTTTTTTTTTATTAGATCATCATCATTATGATTTTTGGGAGCAAACTGTGTTTCTCAACAGAATGTTTATTTTATAGTTTAAATGAAGAATTTTTTTCTAAATGATTTAATAATGACTATTCAATCATTGGAGAGCTCACAAATTATAAGCATTACACTTAGTATACATATTTGGATATTTTTTAACTGAAGTTTCAAATTTTTCAAGAATTTATTTAATGAATTTGATTTGAAATGATTTAAATAAACACTTCATACAAAACATTAATAGTTATTTTACACTTGTATTATTGGCCTTATTCTTTTAATGCAGTAATTTCCAAACTTTTTTCACTGATGATACCCTAACCCACTTACCTTCGATTTGCATGACACTCCTGCTGCCACATGCAATTTTGTTTTTGTAATTCTTTTTTATGTTCTTAACAATTCTTCATTTGGTAAAACTCTTGCCACACCCCTAGCAACCTGCTGTGTCACACAGTTTGAAAACCACTGTTTTAATATTGATTTCATGTTCATTGTCTATATGATTCTTGAAATAAAATTCACTGGCAATTTTTTTGCCAAGTTACCTAACAACATCAGATTATCCAGTTTCAAGTTAACTTTCCTGTTAAAATTACTTGTAAGCTTTCAAATGAGGTAATTTTAAATTGTTTTGTATGCTGTTAACCTAAGAGTATCCAATCTAGCTGCTATCAATTTAGTTATAAAGTTTTAAGGTTATCAAACAAGGTTTCTATAAAATAGGGCATTATAAGCAGCTATCACAGTCTATACTATACATTTCTATACTACGTTTAAAGAAAACATTGTTTTTTGAAGCACAATAACATTAACAATAAATGTAACCCCTACCTATTAATATTTTTTTTATATCTTGTAAGCTGACACAGTGGAAGAGATGTTGTCATTTTGTGAGGTATAAGCAATGAAATTAGAATTATATTTACAAGTAATGTAAATTATATGAACTTATTTGACAGCAAAAAATGACTCCATGATTTTGTAAATAATTGTTAACATTTAAATGAAAACATGGTATATATTCAATAGTCTGGAAATACTGTGCCAGCCTATCATGTTTTGCATAATAGCAGTTTATTTACACTAAAAATGAACAAAAAAAGTTTAAGAAATAAAACCTTGGGTACATACTATTAGTTCTTGAAGCGAAACTGCAGCCAACTTCAATATCTTGTTACTTCTCTGATCAGACAAAACAACCATGTTGTCCTTTATTATGGTCACTGAAAAGTACATCAGAGAGCAATCCTATCTGTGGAACAAAACTGTGTATAAACAGATTAACCAAAGTTGGTTAAAATACATTTAAAGTAATGCCACAATTTCAATTTCTGGTGTTATAAGAAATCATACAGAGAAAGGTATTTAGCAACTGCAGTGAAACATTTCAGAAATGTGTAGAATAAACATCAATTATTTCCATATTTCAAAACAAAAATGCAAGGTGTAATGTAACAAGTTACAATACAATTATTAAAATAAAACAATAAGATTTTGACCTTAAAAAGTCATGGTAATAATAATAATAATAATAAAAAAAAGATAGTACAAAAATCAATTAGTTAGGAGTTTGATGATGAAACAATGGCATGTATGATCAAAATAGTTCTGGCAATAATGACACTGATAAAACTTACATCAGTAATAATGAAAAGTTGTTATACCTTAACACTTATCAAGGTGAAACTCTTAATTACCCTCAGGACCTAAAGTGAAATCTGAAAATCTTAGTTAAATAGTATGTAATTCCCTAATTTACTGCAATATAAAAATTCTGTTTAATCTTACTTAATTACTCTGAAGTTAACTGGCCACTTGTCACTGACAGTAAGAAGTTATATATGACATTATCCATAACAATCTTTCCTTTTCTTCAGCAACAGTGACAAACGTTACTTACATACACCGTTATCTTAAACTTCATAAAAATTTTCAAATTAACATTAGCGATCATTAAAATATAACCAAAAGCTTAGCATTCTAAAACATTAACATTTTTACACAAATGATGCCTCCAAAACACTTTTGAACATATTTGAAGAAGAAACCAGAGTACTCTTCAAAATTGTCCTTGAATACCCACTCTTGTGAAAGTAGTATTTTAAACCCACCCTTACTTTTCCAGAAACACTAATTTTACTCCAAATTTTTGTTAAGTGCTTGTTTCTACTATTGCCAACAGTAACTCAATCCATAATCCAATCACTATGTTAGAAAATAAAAGCTGTCTTATTTGAAGCCTAACCTAGATGTATTTTACAAATCTTCAAATTTGAATCTTCTCATTCTATTGTCTTCAGAAAATACCACAAATAAGTTAAAGGCCTTTATCCTTTATGCCCTGTATGTCATCTTGTAAACTTCAATAAAATAACTTCCCTTCAGTTCTAACAGGATCTAATCCATAGACGTGCACGATAGCTTGAAAACTGTAAGCTGATGAGACTTGTACAAAACATGACCAATACAATTTCAACTTAAAAATCCTAAAATACTTTAACAAAAGCTTAAGGTCTTAACCTATACCTTCTGTGATTAAAATCATCCTAATTATCCTTTCTTTGATAAGGAGACCAATACTGTACACAGTGTTCCAAGACCAAACTAGTGATTTGTACAGTTACTTCTTTTGCTTAAAATTTTATTAATTTTACTACTGACTAAAAGCAGATCTCTGCGTTTAAAGCTTGAGTGACATATCCACTTAAAGTTTCATTTAATGAAATGTCCTCAGAAAAAAAAAACATTACTAATACAATTTCTTAACTAATGACACAACAATAAAATACAATTTGTGAAGTACTTAACATAAGTTATTACACAATTTTGCTCTTCTAGTGGGAAATAACTTCTCTGATTCCGAGTTATATTTACTGTAAATATGAAGCTCGGTAAATGTAAATAAACCTGAGTTCATTATATTTACTCATTTATCAGTTAACTTTTTCCTTTACCTTTTCTCTAAACATGGGAAAGTGAAAACTTGATGAAACCAAATCAGTCTTTAAGCCCAAGACATCTACCTTTCAAAAAGCTAAATAAAGTCAGGTATTTCCCATCCCCCTATATGCCCAAAATCATAGGTGAAGTTGAGATAGTATTTGTTTCTATTGATGTTTGAGGGCCTGTATCTTAAAATATTTAAAACAATGTTCTTGTTCTATGTTTTTTCCAACAGATCTTTCGATACAAATAAATTATATAAGATAGTAAACAAAAAATTTTACAAATTTCGTATGACAAACTGGTGATAAAAATACAAAACATATATATATTAATAATAATAGGAAAATATCAAACTCCAATAGTGACAAGTTAATACACTTACATGTTCAAACTGAATTCTGAAATTACTTAATAATCACTCGAGATTATTTTGGGCTATCAGTTTAATTGTGGAAGTTTCAACGAAATGTTGGAAATCCTTCACTTGAATATTAAAGACAATTTCAAAACCCTGACCCAATATCATAGGAAACGTACAACTTTGTTAATGAACAAGTTGCTTGAACTTTGAAGTTGTAACTCGTAATACAAACTGTGGTGACACTGATAGACAAGGATGTGTATATATATATATATATATATATATATAT
>NW_013666201.1:51040-54592 GCF_000517525.1 Limulus polyphemus | reverse complement strand
GTTTTAATATCCTGTTGTACAAAATGGTTAGTAAATTATATTTACATTCCTCTTTTGTTGTTACTTCTTGTTTCATACAGCAATTGTAACGACTCGATCACTGAGCTTTGCAGCTCTCTGCCACAGGCAGACTGTTTGTCGTCGGAGTGAATAATGCGCATGTGCAGTTTTTCTTGAGGAAGCATTCTAACTACGCATGCTTATGCAGCAGGTTCTCGGTCAGAAAGCGTAACGGTCATACATACAAACAAGCAGAATAATAGTATAGATTTTCACCCAACCAAGAGATGTCCCAAGAAATCACCCAGTCCCAGTGCTATAGTATAACGCCAGCAATGGAACCTGCAGAGATCTCACATCATTAAGTACTAAAAGGGATAGTAATGAAATAAATTGGCGCCATGAGACCATAAGAATCGCCCGTTTAAAACTTCCTTACAATACAATACAATCCCAACATAAATCAGACCTTTGTTGTTTAAGACTCATAATGTAGGTAAATTAATATATAAAATTATACACGGACTTTTCTCTACATTAAAATACTTTTATTTGCGAGCTTTCGGCTCTCTTACATATAACTCATGTCTTTGAAAAATAATATGTTATTAAAACAACAAAATTTCATTATAAATAATACAAAAATATTTACTGGTTGTTTTGAAAACTGGAAGATCCTGACAATAAAAAAATTCACTGACGTTAATTTAAAACATACAGATAAAACCCAGTCAGATCGGAAATCAACGAAAATTTTATACAAAACGGATAACTATATAAACATCTGATAGTGTGTTCCATTCACTGTTGTTTTTTTACTAATCTTACTATCATTCAAATCCATTACCCACCCTAAGTACGTTATTATCCCAATTCGTGGAAGTTGTTGGGATCTCCATGATACAACGGCTATTACATTAGTACAGTAGCACACAACATGTGCATATTGTAGGATTTATTCTTTTTTGGGGGGGGGCTTGCCTCCAAACTAGATGTTTCAGGATCAAATGCCTCCATTAATTCCGCGCTCAAGAGGAACATTCCAATGCAAGAAAAAAATGAAATTAGTGCAAGAACAGAGGACAATTAGCAACAGATCTCAGCATCATATTTTTTTGAGTGAAAGAAGCACCAAAAATTGTGGCGTTTATTGAAGTTTAGTGCAAAAATAGTGCTGATGAAAAAGAAAAAAAAACATTGCCAATGACAATCCTCTCTAACAACTTCACTTTATGTATCAAGTGATTCTACTCTTTACCTTCCTATCACCAACAATGTCAGACAGATTATCATGAAACAAGGTCCTATCTAAGTAAAAGACATATACTTTCCTCAATATGCTTGTAGACAATGAAATTCGCAGGGAATGGGTTCTGTATTAAAAAATTCAGTATTTAACTTCTGTTGCAACCTTTTTAGTATATCTGAATATCAACTAACATTTAAATGATATGCCAGCGGGAACCACATCATACAGCCTTGGGGCAGCATGAGATATCTGTAAATCATTTAGAGACCTACAAAAGTTGAACTGTGCTGTCTTAGAGATTAAATCTTAATCAGAAAATATGTAACTTTGATCAACACATGTTTCAAGCCGACACTCTACACTGGCATGCCGTTCTTGAAAGACTTTTAGCCATGGTTAAGTTCCTTGGGAAAACAATGCTTGGCTTTTCGTGAAACAGTTGACGAATTATGTTATCATAACAGTGACAGTTAGTTACAACTGATTGAAATCATCTCTAAATTTGTTAGTGTTATGTCAACTTTTGGATAAGTATAAAGTTAAAAAGAAGTATAAAGTACTTACTTAGGCGAAACTATCCAGAATTAATTCACCAATCTTTTACCAACTAGATAAAAAATTACATTTTACAGTTAGCATATAAATCAAAGTATTTTTTATCATACAGACCATGGTAGTCTGTTTTATATATGCTGTTTCTACATCCTCACACTCCTGAAAGAACATTTAGTAATTTGACACTGAAGCATCTTAGTACTGCAAGATGGAAGAATAGAGTTATATCATATCATAGAGCTACGTAATGCTCTTCTGTCTATAGCCAAATCACATTGAAAGACCCCAAGACTAGACATGAAGCATAACTGAAAAGGTACCTGGCTATTGTGTACATTCCTATCATATAATATAAGCTGCTTCAACGCCTGACTTTTGATCTCTCGGCAATTATTAAAGTACTTAGTAATACAAAGACATTTCTAGAAAAGTATCATTGTGATGAAGGTTTTTTTTCAAGTGTCATTGAAGAAGCAAAGAAATTAGATCAGATAATAGGTATCCCACCTCCATGTAAACTAACATTTCCGATACGTCTCTGGAACATAAAGAACCTGAAACCATTCAAGATCCTGAACTTGCTTATTCTCTCATATTTTTCTTTAGCACTATCCATCAACTTTTTTATTGTCAGAGGCTGTTAGCAATATTATGCCATTAGCCCACCTTAGCGGGTTGGTCTAACTCCTACCTCAGATAGGAATACCTAATTCGAAGTTATCTACAGGTTTCTTTAAACGCAACAAGAAGACAATTTAAATGAACCATGTACTTTATTTGTTCCAGATTTATCATCGTTTCGAAAATATTCACACATACACTCCGCCAGTAAGTTTAGTTGCAATGCAATAACCAATTTTTCTCCTCAAAATAACGTTTCTTTTTGCATCATCAATTACATAAACACGGGCATAAAAAAAAAGTTTCAGAAAAGAATTTTTCTGTAACGAATTTCTTGCACATTTCGCGTCTATAACAAGTGATATTAACTACATACAAAGCAAGAAAACTTATGATTTAATCGTGGAATACAGTGACTTAGTCCAATGGATTTCAGAACATTCCCTATCACGGAAGATTACACTTTATGAGTCATTTAATGCATTACAAGCCATGCTTATGACATTTTTTTTTTGACAGTTTCCTGCACTCATATTATTATTTTGTTTTAAATATAATTTTCATCATCACTAGTTCACAGGCTCTACGGGAATACATTCATTCATAGTTGATCCTCCTTTGCCCAGCAGAGTGCACCTCCCGCATTAACTTTAGGTCTTTGCTATATATTTCATGAATAGACTGTTACTAGTTGTGGTAAAGTTCGTCTCTAAAATGTCCCTGGGTGAAAAGTTTTACTATACAACGTTAGTTACGTTCTATGATACAAATCTAGACTAAAGAACCAACATCCCAGATTTGAAGATTACGGAAATAAAAGTTTTTGCAACGTATTAGTTACAACACATAAACGTTATTTCATTCCGATCCCGGGGGGAGTGGGGAAACCGGTAGAGAGTTACGCCCTCTCGTCAGCCAAGCAACGAAAAAAATAAAATGGGTAAAATGAATAATAGATGGGTAAACGTGCAAGTCAGCACAGGAGGCGGAAAATGGGGAGAGCGCGATATTTGCAGATAGAGGAGACAATCCGGAGAAATATGGGTGAACGCTAACCAGTCTATATCATATAACGGAGATTGTGTGGGAACTGGCAACATATATATCGAGTATTATGAATCAGGATA
>NW_013666201.1:44269-50521 GCF_000517525.1 Limulus polyphemus | reverse complement strand
AGAACTTGTAGCATTTCGCCACAATTTAATTCTTCGTATTGTTAGCCGACCACTGGGCAGCTTATACATAATTGAATAAATAGAGTTGTTTAACAACAAGTAAAAGCTTGGAATGGTCTATCCTTTCATTGGGGTGTGTGTCTGTGAGCCAGACTAGTCTCGGAGAATTCCACTCCTCATCAGTGTTCATTGGTGGTTACTGATGAGGAGTGGAATTCTCCGAAACTCGTCTGGCTCACAGACAGACACCCCAATGAAAGAATATACCGTTTCGAGCTTTTACTTGTTAAACAAATTTTTAAACAACTCTATTTATTCAAAGATACATAAATGTTATATCTTTGTTTAGGGTCTGACATTTTTTTTTATTCGTGACAAAGATTCACTCGTCAGAACGTTTAAATGTTTTCAGCTAATTAAAATACGTTACGCAAAACTGTTCCTTTTAGGAAATAGAAATAAAACGAATTAATCCCTTCACAAAAGTTCTAATACAATGTAATAACTATGAATGGTTGCATTCAACCCTGAATTCAAAAACTGGAAATTGTAGGACACTTTTTCTTAGATTTTTTGAGGAATTAGAGACAATTTTGTGTTTACATTTTTAGGGATTTGGACAGTACAATGCAAGAATGAAAAAGACTGGAAATAGAATCTTGAAATTAGAGGTGCTAGATTTAAGCTGTGAAAGCAAACATGCAGACTTGCTTCTCTACAAAATAATTTTTCAGATAGTTATCAACTTCTGGATAATTAGCCTAAGAGTTTGTACACTGTCAGCCGGAATATTAGTAGTTTGTTGTACTTGGATAGGTATGTTCCTTTTAAATGGCTACATTGAATATATATATATGTATTCAAAGATAATTTTTTTCTTTCTCAGAATAATAAATTTTAAGAAATATTTTCTTTCAAAGACACATATAAAAGTTTGGTTAAGTAGCAGCAGTCATGTATATATGTTGTAATAACATTCCACAGAAACCCCTTGAATATCATCATTCTTTAATACTTTCATAATCAAGGAACAAGTCAAAATACAAGGCCACTCCATAAATAAATTGGTCATTTTTTTTTCACAACATGTTCGAATTGTTTATGATCAACAAGAAGCCACCTAAACAAAACATTTTGTTTTTATGGAATTTCACAAAATTCAGATTTAACTGGCTGCAACTGAAACCATTCTTTGTTGTATTCAACTATTTGTGTTCTTGGTACTACAAATACTGTAATGATATGTAACTTGTTTTACTACATCTTTGTCCTTTGGCTAAAAACTCTATGCATAACTACAAAACAATTACATCTAATAAGCTAAAAAGAAAAAAAAAAAGAAGTGTTTATTTCAACACTTTTAATGAATACTCCTTTAAACTTTTCTTTTCAATATATATATATTTATTGAAATTTGTTTATAATATTTTATGCAGAAATTGTCTAATGAATCAAAATAAAGAAATAGCCCAGAAGCCTAGTCTCTATTATAAAAAAGAGAACTTGTTCATAAATCTTCAGTTATAAACCTAGTCCTAACTAATCCTAAATTTCACACACTGAAAGGTAAAAACATTAAGTTACATTCTGTGATTAAAAAAACTATTTTCTATAGAGCAATGAATATAAGTAACCCTAAATAACAAAACCAAAATGTTACAAAAATAACTTATATTATTCATTATTAGTAACCATTAAACTTGTAGTTATAAGCTCACGTGTACACTGCTATGGAAAAATTTTTGCTAGAATAAAAATAATCCTGATTTCTCTCTCTCCGTTGGATTAATGTGAAGAAACTAACACGTGTATATAAATTTTGAAAATGGTCAGTTTTTAGGAATCATAACATCCTGAACAATAGTTTAATTTCTTTCTTAAGTCACCATATCCTTAACACACAAAAATGACTTCAACATACTATGTATCAGCCCAGAACTGAAAGAACACAAGTGAAAACTTTTATCATCATTCATGGGATACAAAATAAACAAATGTAAATATACGTATGGCCAATTACAAAATATTTTTTAAAGAAAAAATTACTGGTTTTGTATAATTAATAAAAAAGAATACACAAAAAAATGCTCAATTTGTAAATTAACATGGAATGCAAAATGTATTAGGTTCTGAAAGTATTTATAAATCACTGATAAAAGGCAAATACAGTAATACACAAAATTATAAAATACTTAACAGAATATATTAATATGATTACCAATCAGTGTGACCTATATGCTATATAGTCACCAGCAAAAAAATACATAAGCAAATTTCCTATAAAAGCTAATAGTCCTAAGAAGTAAAGCATTTTTACAGGTAACCCTATCATTAAGCTAGAAGAGACTGTCCAGTCATTTCAGGAGGAATGTCGAGTCCCATTAAATCAAGGACAGTTGAAGCCACATCACAAAGTGCAGCATTATGCTCAATTTTTTTGAACTTCCGGTATCCTGTCATACAGAAAGGAACTCTGTTGGTTGTGTGTGCAGTAACTGGACCACCTTTTTCGTCAATCATTGTTTCTGCATTCCCATGATCAGCTGTAACAAGCATCACAAATCCATGCTTTTCACAGGCTTGTTGAATCATTCCTATAGCTCTATCAGTAGCTTCTACTGCTTTTAAAGCAGCTTCATAAACACCAGTGTGGCCTACCATGTCAGGAGGAGCAAAATTACACATAATAAATGGATATTTACCAGTCTCTATAGCCTTGACCATTTCTTGAGCTACCCCTTCACAGCTCATTTCTGGTTGCAGATCATATGTTGCAACCTTGGGAGATGGAACCATTTGTCGATCTTCAAGTGGAAATGCCTTTTCCTGACCCCCATTGAAGAAAAATGTAACATGGGCATACTTCTCTGTTTCTGCACAGTGAAATTGAGGTAGTTGCTTACATGAAATCCACTCTGACAGTACATTTTTTGGTATTTCTGGAGGATAGAGATTGGAAAATGGGAATTCCTTCTTGTATTTGGTCATTGTAAAAATATTTAGATTCTGAGCTACTTTGTCAGTTTCAAAATGCCTCTCTAGACCAAAAGCCTCGACAATTTGTCTCATGCGGTCAGAACGAAAATCAATAAAAACCAAGGTATCGTTATCTTGGATTAATCCAGACTGATCAAGAATAATAGGTTTAAGAAACTCATCAGTCTGTTTATCTTCTTGTGATTCATATCGTTTCTTAATTACTTCAATGACCTCTTCTGGTGATGTTTTCTCTCCAATTCCCTGGACCAGACCTTCGTACGCAATCTTGTTACGCTCATAACGCTTATCCCGATCCATCGCATAGTAGCGACCCATTATGGTGGCCAAAGAACCATACTCAAGTTCTTTGATTTTATCCAAAACCTGTTGAACATACGTTACACCACTAGTTGGGCTTGTGTCTCGGCCATCAGAAAAAAATTGAATATACGTGTTTGGAACTTTATGTGATTTGGCAGCTTCAAGTAGGGCAAACAAATGGTTAATATGAGAGTGAACTCCCCCATCACTTACTAAACCCAAGAAATGAAGTCGCCCATTGTTGGACTTGGCATAATTACATGCTTCCAAAACATACTTATTATCATAAATCTTCTTAGTTTCTACGTCCATATTGATTCTTACAATGTCTTGATATATAACTCTACCTGCACCGATGTTCATGTGTCCTACTTCGCTGTTGCCCATCAAACCAGCAGGTAAGCCTACCGATAGCCCAGAAGCATCTAAAGTGCAGTATTGGTCTGGAGCAGCTACAAGTTTATCCATTACCGGTGTACGTGCATTGAGAATTGCGTTCCCCATTTTATGATCGGAAATTCCCCAGCCGTCGATTACGATTAGGCACACACTCATTTTGTTCTATTATTATTATCAAGGAGAAACAAAATGTTAATTTCTAACGTGCAACCTCGAAAAAAGTTTTTGAATTTAGAATATTAATTGGACTTAAATTATAAGTAACTCTATTCCACTAAATTTTAGTCTAACGTCCTTTGTTCACCTTCATACCACATAAATCGACTAAACACCGGTTTGTATACTGATTGGCTGTCTTGAAAATTGCAGCGCCACCTGAACAGGATATATATGACATCATATATATGGGCGGAGTATTTCCACAGAATGAAAAAGTCAAGGATATATTTTTTGTCTTAACTCTTTTTTTTACAATGGAAGTAAACAGTTAAAAAATTGATGAAATTTTCAGAAAAGATGTAAAGATTTTTTTTTCAAATAGACTTCTTAATATTTCATTTTTGATTTAGATCCTTTCTTTGTCTCAAGTACACTGTATAGGATTACAAATCACGAATAAAATAAAAAAAAAACGAAGTTATCTTCACCCTACTCATTTAACTCATAAAACTAAAACATGAACAGATTTATAATAATTTGTTTTAAAAAGTACTTAGTGTTTTTCCACATGTTTATGAACCCATTCAAATAATAAATTTTAAAGGAAATTTGAAATTATTACGTCACACATTCTATCACACCATCTATGACGTAGCATTTAACTATTATCATCAATGGATGATTCACATTTTAAGGTGTGAATTTCTCTTGCATAGATTAGAAATGTGACTCTTGTAATTAAAGTGTGATTGATAACTAGACATATTTTTAATACTGTCATTTATAGAGTGGCCACATTACTATTAAAGCTTAGAAATAACATGCATGACAAAGATTTTTTGTTTTTATCGCTGGCTTAAGTCTCTTACTATACGTTAGTGTCGTGTAAACGAGTTATATAACTAAACTAAAACTATGACGAGAAATCTGTGGACCAAAACCAAAGTTGGCTCGCAATTTAAATTGTCTGTTGTTTCCTCTCTTACAGGAAATGGCCCGTTTTTTGTTGTTTTGTTTCTTCTGGATTTTACTAGTTACTCTGTTATCCAAAAATATCGAAAGAACAGAGACAGGTAAAGCAAGTTTGATAAAGTGCCTCGACTTTAATATACCATTTGGGGATAGTGTATTAATTGCTTTCTAATGAAAGAATGGATATTTTTGAAATTGTTTAATAAACAAATCTACAGAGAGTGTTTGAATATCCCCCATTTCTGATCGGTGCAATAAAATATCTTGCATTAAAACGAACTGTAAAGCTAACAACAGCAGTGCAATGAAACAACTTATACTGGTACAAAATCTTATAATTACTTGCAACTTCTGTTGACTACCATCTCAAAAAGAAATAGAAATGTTGTTAAGCGCAAAGCTATGTAATGAGTTATCAATGCTTTGCCCATCGGGGTATCGAAACTCGCACTATAAGCCCCCAAACTTACTACCGAGCCCACGTAGGTCGGTTAGAGATAAATACTGTTTATTTATTATTATTAACATTTTAGTTCAAGCATCATGTGCATCACCATCTCTTCCGTTTTAATTAATAATATAGGTATATTATTAATTAAATATAAGTTTGTTTGTTTGTTTGTTTTTTTTGAATTTCGCGCAAAGCTACACGAGGGCTATCTGCGCTAGCCGTCCCTAATTTAGCAGTGTAAGACTAGAGAGAAGGCAGCTAGTCATCACCACCCACCGCCAACTCTTCGGCTACTCTTTTACCAACGAATAGTGGGATTGACCGTAACATTATAACGCCCCCACGGCTGAAAGGGCGAACATGTTTGGTGGGACGGGGATGCGAACCCGCGACCCGCAGATTGCAAGTCGAGCGTCCTAACCATCTAGCCATGCCGGGCCCTAAATATAAGTATAACTCTACCGTGAATTTTTCGCGTTTATTAGTTATTGAGGTTGCTTTCATCTTGTTATTTCAAAACTGTCTTGTCTTTATACAGTATTATTGGTGAAAATTATGATAAATGTTTCTCACTTGTTACAATCCCGTATATTAAACTTTGTGCGACTATGATTTTAATGATAAATTATATATTACTATTTTTTAAACACGTTATTCACATGCATTCACTACAGTTTCTTTCTTTCTTTTTTTTACACTGTGCTCTTATTACGCATTAGTTAACCAGGAGCCGACTCAACGAAAGGAATTGAAATCTTGCTCAATATTCTTGGAACTTATGAGTGAAAGCCAAGAATAATTTATAATAGTAGGGCTCTCGCCTAAGCCCTGAATCAATTGTTACACTTGCCCCACCTATTCTTATGCCAATATATATTATATATTGCAAAAGGTAGTTTAAGATTCTGAAATGTGTGTGTGTATATATATATATATATATATATATATATTGTTAGTAATTATTTACAGTA
>NW_013666201.1:43338-44248 GCF_000517525.1 Limulus polyphemus | reverse complement strand
AATAGTGTGTGTGTATATATATATATATATATATATATATAATTGTTTGAAATATTTTACAGATTCTTTACTATTGTTAATCTAAAATATATTAGTAAAATCAAACATACATAAAGGCATTAATACTGGTTTCCTATCTTCAACGACATTCTCCAGTGTCTAAATTGACACTTTATGATAAGTCCTAATTGACAATATAAAACAATTTCCGAGTGTTTTGAACTTAAAAAATTGTATATGTGTTTTCAACTCCTGAAGTAATAAGCCAAATGAAATCGAAATTAAAAAAAGAGATAAATTAATTTATGGATAAAGTAAGATTAACAGAATTTTTCAAAGAATATTATCGATAATGATAGATCCTTAATACAAATAAAAAGTAATTTTGTACCTTCAAAATATAGAAATTTAAAACTTGTAGTCATATATACAGTGCGTGTTATAAAATTCTTCGAGTTAAAGATAGTATTTCAATAAAGAAATGAAATGCATAAAAACTAAATTTTTTGTTATTATGGATCAAGAGTGTTGTGATATTTAAATGGAAAAGAAATTTATATAGATATGTCGTCCAAATGTATTCTAAAACTCGTTAATAAAGTAAAAGAAAAAATCTATATAATGTATTAGGTCGTCAAGAAATTAATGTCGCTTTTTTTAGATGAAAAAACCCGAACAACTTATATATCAAAACAAAACATTTATTAAATGAAATAGTCTCCATTCTTATCGATGACGCTTTTAGATCTTACAATCAGGTTGTTAATGCCCTGATTAAAAAAGTCACTTGACTTTGAAGCAAAAAACATGTCGATGTCCTCTTTATCACCTTCCACATTTGCATACGTTTTCTCGTTAAGATGGTGTTGCAGCGAACGAAAAAGATGGTAATCTGATGGTGCCATATTTG
>NW_013666201.1:39863-42478 GCF_000517525.1 Limulus polyphemus | reverse complement strand
CAGTGAATCCATGTTTCATCACCGGTGACAGTTCTGTCCAAAAATGGTTCACGCGTATTACGCGCCAGAAGAGACGAAGCAACGTTCACACGATGGAAACGATGATCACTGGAGAGTTCGTGAGGCACTCAAACACGTTCTTTATGGAGTTTTCTCATATTCCTTAGATGTTTACGTATTGTTTCATGAGACACATGCAATTTCAGGGTCATTTCACGAGTATGTTGCCCTGGGTTAGACTCAAAAAACTTCTTCAGAGCATCAATATAAATTCCAACATGTCGGCCCCTGCCATCACAGTTTTTAAGTCACCTGAACGAAATTTGCTGAACCATCGTTGATACTTATAAACATTCAAAACATTTCCATAAACTTCTTTGATATTCTTTGTGACTACAGAGGCGTTGTTTTCCTTCTTGTATTCACACAGCATTACCTGCCGAATGTGTGTCTCGTCACTGTAAGGGATTAGAGTATACTAAACTTTACACATAATACAGGCTACGCTAAAGTGACGTTTAGGCGGTTCGTTTAACTATTATACCTGATGTACGTTTTTTGGGCATGTGAAGTAAAGCATAAAATATTATCATTGGAAAAATATCTCGTAAATATTTTAACGCCACTTTAAATAGACAGAAGCAGAGGGCAGAAGTAGCAATGGTTGTGCAAAGGCAGTTGGAATTGTGAAACCATAAAAACTACTACTAAAATTACAAAAAGGATAATATAGTAAATAAGAAGTATTAAATTATGAAAATTACGGAATAAGTTACATTTCTACAATAACAAGACAAAATGTAGTTAGAATAAGGTTTTAAGTAAAAAGGAACATAAAGAAAAGAAAGTATATTAGATGAGCATTCATTTTATTTATTTTTGAGTATATTCTAATATAGTTATATGTTTATACATTTGGAAAACATATGTATTCAATTTAGAGTATTTATATTTAGTTGAAAAGTGGTATTTGAATGTTTTTATTATAGATTTTCCGTAAATTTACATTCTGAAGAATGACTTTTGAAGTTACAAAACAGTTCAGTCTAATATTTTCGTGTTTTGTAATATGTATCCACAGGTGAAAAATGATTTGTGTTTTGATTATATATTTGATTATAATTATATGTACTTACATTTTTATTTATTATCAATCTGTAAAGTCAACATATCTTTAAAGTTAATAAGACACAATGTACTAACATTGAATACAACACAATACGACATTGCCTAAATATTTAGTCGGGTAGTAATGTATTTCACTCAGAGATGGCAGGAGAAGCGTTACATTTTACGGATTAATTCACACGCACAACACATATATATGAACATATATATAGTCACAAATATTAACACTAATTTATTTAAACATGTATAATTTAAAGACATATATGATGTATATAATTGGCTTTTGTTTGTTGTAATGGAAAAGCTGTGTATGTGCTATCTGCATCACAGGGATCGAATCCCAAATTTTAGTGTTATATAAATAAACCTATAAACTTACCGCTGAGACACCCGGTTGGCAATCAAATATTGTTAATATATATATATATATAACTAAATCTATATTAGTATCAAAGCCCACCTAAAATGACGGGAAACCATTGTGGAATGATTAACGAAAAGTGTACAATTTAACTAAAACGAATTTGTCTGTACCTCCAAAATGCACCTGCTCTTTATTTATTTCATCAGTCTCGAAGTAATTCTTTAATCACTACATTTCTAGTAAAAACTGCGCAGAAATATAAAATGTTATCGTGAACAAAAGTACGTGTGCACTCTGAAAGAGGCTTAAGTAGCACTCTTGAGCCTTTCCACTGTATTCTAGGTCAGGAAGTAGAAAACATAGTGCGGATATTCGGACACAAATTTTCAACTCTTTCGACTGTACAAAGGATAAAAGATCATTTAATTTCTGCAGTGCACATTGGTGTATAGAAAACATATTAATACTACAAATAAACGACCTTGTAACACCAAAATGTTGTTTTTATTTACTTTGACACTCATCCTTTTGCTTTACAGCTTCTCCAGGAGATATTCGGTAGTCATAAACATTTATTTTTCCTTATGTTTTAAGGCCAAGTAGATAATATATGTGATAAAATACCAAAATAATATATATTAATTAACATTTATTCACCACTTAAAACTTTTTTAAACACTGACTCTATAACGTTAGTAATAGCAGGCCTATTTGTAGTCTTATTTAAGCATTAGGCCTTATAAGTAAACATAACGTAAGGCTTAGCTGAAACAGTACTTGGTAAATTGTATTTTGCTTTTGGCTACAACTCAATGTCATAGAACTTCTGAATTAAACTATTTTGCTGTTATATCGCCGAAGTTATCAAAAAATAAAGAATAAAAACAAACCTTCTAACAAATCAACATAACTATTGAGCACTCAACATAAACACCATAGTTGGCCTAAGAACTATGAGGTGATAGTTTTGTTGTTAAGCGACGATATATATTGTTGAGCATTCCAAAAAAAAAAAAAAGAAAAAGGAACGTGAAAGCGTTCTCGACAGAGTGACAAAGGGGATAAGCCTTTTGTAGTTAGTGATAATCAGGTATTGTTAAAACATATAATATATATATATATA
>NW_013666201.1:0-39021 GCF_000517525.1 Limulus polyphemus | reverse complement strand
AAAAAAAAAAAAAAAAAAAAAAAAGGAACGTGAAAGCGTTCTCGACAGAGTGACAAAGGGGATAAGCCTTTTGTAGTTAGTGATAATCAGGTATTGTTAAAACATATAATATATATATAATCAGCCGCGTATATAAGGCAACGCAAATCAGCTATTGTTGAAATATGTAATATAATGTACATTCAGCTGTTGTTCAAATGATAATTGATAACTCCAGTTTCATGAGGAAATAACAATGCTCACAACGGCTTCTACGTGTTGAGATTTTTTGGCAAAATTTCGAGTTAGACAAGTTCCATACCTGTTTGCAAATAGGCAATTCATTTATTATAACTGATGATGAATACAGTATACATAAAAAGATTTTGTGCATTTTTTTTAGTTGAAAGTTTAAAAATAAAAGTATTAATAAAATAAAATAATCTAATCTGCAAAATAAGTATAATTTTTACTATTTTCAATTCATAGAATCCTTATACCTTCGATATATTCGTTTTGTTAATTGGGGGTACGTTACTGATTACCATACAGAACGATGTATTGAGTATTATCAAATTAATTTTTATACTTTATTTTGTAAAAAATACTCTAATATTTGAAAGGGTGACAATTATTTTGAAAGTTTGATTATCCGCTTTATCCTTTACTTATATATAATAACACGTCTATTGAAGATCAGTATTGTAATCGATATGATTTTGTAAGGAGAACAAACAAATAAATATCAATAATTTACTAATATATAATATATGATGCATCATGTATTAACAATAGATGTTTTTAAGTTTATATATTTGTTAATAAATCATTCATCTCTCTCGCCTACGTGAGGTAAAAAAAAAACAGTTTCTAACCAGAATTAGCATACATATATGTCGGAAAATCAATTGATTTCTTAGATATTTTAAATGTGGGATCTGATCAAACGTGAGAGAAATACCAACACAGTTAATAAAATGGTTAAAATATAGGAAACGCACGTGACGGGGAAACATAGCGGATTGAAAGTCAAGCTAGTAGAAATACTTACCACAAATAAATAAAACTGGATCATCGCTTCCCGAAAATTGTAAGAGTGATTTTGTAAATAAGGAGAGAAATGACAAACTTCCAGCGTATGTTTCATATGTGACTTTCAGAACAGTCTGGAAAGAAGACGTGCTAACTAAGCCTACTCGAAGTATGAACTGCCTTCAAAAATAAGAAACTATCAAGACTTATAGTTCAACTGATGAGCTAATGATCTATTATTCTCTGTTCTCGCCCCCCAGTGGCACAGCGGTATGTCTGCGTACTTACAACGCTCTAATCCGGGTTTCGATACCCGTGGTGGGCAGAGCACAGATAGCCCATTGTGTAGCTTTGTGCTTAATTACAAACAAACAAACTGTAGAAAGAATAAAAAAACCTTCGAAAAGAAGTCAGAATGTAATGTATTGTATTGAAGACGGAGAGAAAATTTCAAATAAATATATAAAATGAATGATGAAAATGGGCATGTCATAAATGCGTTAAAAAATACTGGTAGTTGGAAATGTATGGTGAGAAAAGAGTTAATAAAAGATAATCAACAGCAAAAGGGGATCGGCATACTGTACCACTAGCTAAAGTCACATTGAAAGTCGAGCTTTTGCAAGTGAAATAGTTGTAGGGGTGGCGGATAGTATCCTATATCTGGTTTTGCTTAATAATGAGATAGGAGCTGTCGGTGTGCAAAATACACGGATAGCAGTAGTAGCCAAAGTCAAAGAAAGTTACTGAAAACTCTGAAACAGGGACAGGAGTTAGATAGGAAATAATTAAAACCATAAAGTAAATAATACAAAAAAATTACGAATTTTTAACTGCTGTTAAAATTTTTTCTGACCTTTAACACACCTGTTTTCCTCCTATATCGCATCATAATCACAGGGGGGCCCGCAAACGCCACACCAGCTGAACAAGAAAGGCGGTCACTCTCTCCAATAATTTTCTTATGACTTAGAATGTTGTTATCCTCTAATCCCTTTAAAGACTGGTCAAAAACCACCCGCTTTCTCACCTCTCTCAACCCCAGCCAATGTTTTTTACACCTAACTTCATAACATCTAGCGACACCTACCTCATTATTATTTACATCCAGAAGTTTTTTTTTGATGAACTGCGAAGAGCATGATTTAATAGTCTAATTTATAATATATTTAGTTAAGTATATTTCACGTTTTTTAACCATCACCCTTGTATTTTTGGAACTTAATAGAACAATATACGTGTTAGAAGCACTATAGCGCCTTTAAACGTAAACATCTTTTTTACAATTATCGTGTAATCTATTTCTTTTGGACTCCCGTCGTAATACTGTGCAATAATTTTATGCACTTTTGAGAATCCCAGGTAATTTTCCTTTTAGGCAGACCCCCGGTGGGACAGCGGTATGCCTGTATGTCTACGGACTTGCAACGCTAAAATCCAGCGTTCGATTCCCCGTGGTAGACACAGCAGATAGCCCAGGATGGCTTTGCTACATCATACACACATTTCAGCAAAAAACAGATGAATTATAAGATTTTTCATTTTATTAATATATATATTTGTTACTTGTAGAAGATATTGTAAGTTTCATTGTAAACGTATTTATCTTGATTTCATCTCATTATATTTCAATGAAGAGCACATGTTCATATGCAGGTGAACCGTCTAATGCTGTGTTTCATTAACTGTTGAAAACTTAATATCGTATTGCTGGATCTCGGAAACGACCAAATTATATATTGCACAAAATGATGGTGTTATTCTAAGCTAAATTTATACGAAATTACTCAGATTTCTTTCTCTTCTCTCGGCACATGCAACAGTTCTTCAAATGAAAGTAATGACTGTTAAGAGGGAACTCTGAGGTATCAAACGTGTAGATGCTCTTTCATTAATTAAGCTTTTACATACGCGTGAACAGTAACATAGGGAGAACTTCCCAGATAAGTATGACGCTAGAAACTACACAATTCTATCAACTATATATATAATTTTCTGTTGCAAGATATCACTATTTTCGTCTTCAAAAGAAAGTTTCTTTTATCTACGTTATTAATTTGAAAGTTCGAGACTTGTCTTAGGTCAGACGGCAAGGAATATAATGAATATGGAGGATTGCTCCAGGAATATAGAAACGAGAAGCGTTATGATAAAAGTAACTAAACGAACAAACAGATAGACTCACCAGAATTGATAGTTAGTTTAAAGGGTACATAAAAACCTTTTTCGTGGAAGTTAACCAGCAGCACTGTATTACAATAAGACAAATAGGATATATATATATATATATATTGTTCTGAGAATTATATGAAAGAGACTGACGTATTGAAGCACGTGATGATATCATGGGCCGAATAAGGGATTACCCGCCCTCAGTCGAACTTCGAATATAATTTTCGCTAGCACACACACACACACACAGAAAGTTTGAAAAACACGTTGAGGTATTTGATGCCACAGCAAATGAGATTGTTGCCAGTAATACAGGAGCGGAGGACAAGTAAGAACTCGAGTTTATAAATGAGTCAACTTCGCATTACGTAGAGATGGACTCGGAGTGTTTTATGCGAACATCATTTAGAGGATGGCACGCAGATATTTATGGGGATGTTAGTTTCAGCAAGGATTCATCTGCTCTAATGTAAAAAGGAGGATGTGTGCTGTAACCTTCTTCCTAAGATGCTCAAGAAAGTGCAATAATCTTCTACGTTAATTCGTGATGAGTGCTGGTCTCTGCATCACTGACAAGCTGAAATTTATATATTAGAATAAAACACCCACACCATCTCCTACAATCAAAACACTAACATACATGGTAAAAGTCTCTTAAATCTACTTACACTGTATACAATAAGAACGTCAACTTAGTGAGGATCAATGAGGATAGAATGTTCCTTCTTACACCACCAATTAATTGTTGCAAAAAAGATGAAGGCTGTGACAAGTATCCGGGCCACTAAATAAGGCCCCACCGTTAAATCAATAGATGATACACTCGTGTATTTCTGTGTTTTCAGATCACAAAAGAAGTTCTTGTTAACGGTAAACCACAAGTTATGGGGCAGCAGTTGAAAGTAACAAGAAAGAGAAAAAAAGATTTGACCAAAACGTGACTTTGAGGAAATGTTTTAAAGAAATTGATTTTGGTAGAACATCTTTACTCCGTTTTTTATTTTATTTTGGCCTCTTGTATTTGTGTATAAGTTTTCGAACTGTATTTGTTTGTTTTGAATTACGCGCAAAGCTACACGAGGGCTATCTGCGCTAGCCGTCCCTAATTTAGCAGTGTAAGACTAGAGGGAAGGCAGCTAGGTTCGAATCCCCGTCCCGCCAAATATGCTCGCACTTTTAGCCGTGGGGCATTATAATATGACGGTCAATTCCACTATTCGTTGGTAAAAGAGTAGCCCAAGAGTTGGCGGTGGGTGGTGATGACTAGCTGCCTTCCCTCTAGTCTTACACTGCTAAATTAGGGACGGCTAGCGCAGATAGCCCTCGTGTACACAAATACAAAAGGCCAAAATGAAATAAAGAACGGAGAAAAGATGTTCTACCAAATCCATAACAAACAAACAAAGTTATCTTAGGACATGAAAAGTCGCTTTCCTTATATGCAATTGTAAAAACACACACACACAAACGCCCATAAAAACAGCAGAACATAAAATGTGAAACTGCAAGTTTGCATGTATCTCCGCATGGACTCAACAAACCTTCATGCCAAATTTAGTGAAGGTCCATCAACAGGGGCAAGGTAGTGGTAAAAAATAGAAAACTGAAAATGTGTATGTATCTTCCCATAGACGCAACAAACCTTCATACCAGATTTAGTGAAGGTCCATCAACAGGGGGCAAGGTAGTGGTAAAAAACGCCCATTAAAGCCGCAAAATACAAAACTGAAAATTTGTATGTATCTTCCCATAGACGCAACAAACCTTCATACCAAATTTGGGTACTACAGGGAGTGAAGTAGTGGTAAAAAACTCCGCAAAATCGCCCATAAAAACTGGAAAACGCAAAATGCAAAACTGAAAAATGGTATGTATCTCCTCGTGTACCAAATAAACCTCCAAACAAAACTGTGTGTGAAGATACATCCACAGAAGGTGAGGTAGTGTTAAAACAAGGCAAAAACATCCATAAAAACCGCAAAACTGAAAATTTGTATCTACCCCCGCATGGACCTAATGAACCAATTTTGGTGAATATCCATCCACACCCTGCGAATGAGTTATACGGACATACTATATAGAATTAAAATATTGAGAGGCGTAACAGAAATCCCAAATATATCGAACTCTGCAAAAAAGCATCTTCCATTTTATATAATATTACCGAATTTATTTTATTTTTGAAAATAAAAGACGTTTTACAATCTTTACTTGCATTGATATAAACAAGAATTGTTGAGATTAACAGTAACTTACTATCTAAGTACGAATTCAAATACAAAGAGATAGACATCTTAAGAATTAATTCTCCGCCTCGCAGCATTGATCATATTCGGCTCATGAAAAAAAACAAAAACGAAATGTGTTCGTAATTCCGTCGTTATAAATGGACACTGACCATTTTTGGCAGGATAACGAAGAATAATATTCTACATATATGTTCACGAAGTTTCGTCAAAGTCTGATTATTTTTGACTGAAATATAGAGCAAACAGTATGAGAAATCGGTCCCCATGTTAAACAGATAGGTACTTTTTGGATTTTCGTGATCTTGCTGTAACCTAGCCTTGACCTTGATCCTCCAAAAACTAATCACTTCTAAATTGGATCATAGTCCAAATGTATACAAATTTTGTTCAAATCCATTGAGCCGTTTTCGAGAAAACTTGCTGATAAACACACACACACACATGCAGTACAAGTTTATAGGCTTTTAAACTAGTAACATATGTGAACTTAACGACAAAGATGCGAGTAGAACAACAAGACAAGATCAGAGCCTTTTTGGGAGTGGGCGGGGATGTATTTTAAATACTACGTTTGAACATAAAATAGTTCTCTTTCTTAACGCCAGGGCTAAGAGTTCTTTGAGTACTCACTTAATTGAAATTAGTGCACGAAAACAAGTAAACATGATTTAAAATGGAAATATTTTAAACATACATATAAGATATCACAAAATCTTCCAGATTTAATTAGTTAAAAAAAAATGCTCAAAGTAGCATTATGATTTAAAACAAAGTTAAATTCTGAAACCTGACTATGTTAAGTTTTACTATATATATATTTTTTTGTTCCCGATTTACATAGAGGATGAAAGATTGCGGATTGTGAATGGTGTTTGTGCATAACTTCACTTAAAACAGTTTGAGGCAAAGTGACCCATCTGAGTTTGCTCAAAATACTTCGTGCACATGAAACTGGTCACGCTTTGTATATTCAGGGTGACGCATGAACTTTGGTCTGGGTTTTTTTATGACAAAGAAAATGCAATATATATCCTTGAAACAAAACAGAGCCGTACGACGATAGAACCAGTGTGTCAACTCAGTTTCGTTTTCTGAACATAAAGACATTGCCATTTTCTAAATTCGCTCTCTTTTGGTAGTATCCACGGTAGATTCGAGTTTAATAGAGTGCTTGCTCATTTATTAAAGACTCGCTTAGAAGTTTTTGTGTTCTACGGATTACATGACAAAACGTCAGAGTTGTAGATTGTTTTTGAACGTCGTGCAAATGATGTTTACAAGGGATTTGTGCTTAGATTTTTACTTTTGGTAACAAAAAAAGAAAAGAAATAGAACTAGAAATAAAAGTAAACTTGATAAATCGGATAAAGAGAGTAAAACTTAATGAAAGTACAACGTTTCACCAGGTTAACTTTTTTGGATTTTCGTGATCTTGCTGTGACCTTTGACCTTGACCCTCCCCAAAAAAACTAATCACTTCTAAGTTGGATCATAGTCCAAATTTAATGAAAGTACATCGTTTCACCAGGTTAACCTGGCACCATCGGGTACGTCAACTACTGACTCGCATAGAGTACTTAATTGTTAGTTTGTGAGTAGGTAAAACTTTTTATTTGTTTGGAAATCGCTTTTTTAAACGGGGCTAGAAAAGAATAACGGCCCATAAACATTTCAAATGTCTCCAAAGTTGAGTTTGCCGTGTGTGAGGAGTACATAGTTTTATGTATATAAATTTATTGCTTACGTTTTTTATTAAGTTTGTTGCTCTTTGCCATTATATATAAGTAACAGATATTTAATTACATCTATCACTCTTATATCATTTAACGATCCTTCTATTAACTAACATACACGGCAGTTTTAAATATATCGGTTAAGGCACTGTTTTTACGTAGAGATATGCCGTTCCTGAACGATTTGATCTATTTCACTGAATCATAACAATTGAATCAGAGTCCCATGGGAACCGACTATTTTGATTTTTCCGATCAACAAACCACGTGACAGAAGTATTTGTAATGAATTTCGCTCTAAGCTACACGAGGGCAATCTGCGCTAGCCGTCCCTAATTTAGCAGCGTAAGACTAGAGGGAAGGCAGCTAGTTATCACCACCTACCGCCAACTCTTGGGCTACTCTTTTACCAACGTCACATTATAACGTCCCCACGGCTGAAAGGGTGAGCATGTTTGGTGGGACGGGGATTGCGAGTTAAGCGCCCTAACCACTTGGCCATGACAGAAGTAATCAACCTAATAATAAAAACTCATTAAATGATTCAGAAACTCTTGAATCCGGTACAATAATTATTCTGGAATTCTCAACTCAATTCTACACACAGAATAATAATCATCATATACATAATGATAACGATTAATAATTATAGTAGAGTAATTATTATCGTCATCATCATTAATATAATTTTACAAAACTCCTAATGCGACGAAAACAAATGACAGTATCTTTATCAGGTAAAACTGTGAATTGAAATACAACAACAACTAGGGAAATAAAACAATAAAAACTGTGTAAACATACAAAGAAAATGTTAAAAAAGGTATTTATTAACCCCCCCCCCTAGTCTTCTGATTAGATAACACTAGGCAACAACGGATACAAGAGTAAGAAAGAAAATCCCACGTAATCGATAAACGCCGCTGCGTAGTAAATAAAACAGAATATTGGAACAAATATGATATATATGATACATTCAAGCCTCTTACTCTCAACCCCTCAGGTATCTAAATTGACTATTACTGGGAGGGGGACCCATTGTTGAGTTGTGGTGTAATTAGACGGTTTATCTTTTTATTCATCTTCAATATTTACAGTTGAAAGGTTTTCGTAAAGTTGTTGGACTGTTGGCTAAATTACGTTAAGTAGTTTATATAATGGTATTTTCTCCAGTATTTATAATAAAATGTACTCTAATATTTTGTTGGCCCGGCATGGCCAGGTGGTTAGGGCGCTGGACTCGCGCTCTGAAGGTCGCGGGTTCGAATAGCCGTCCCACCAAACATGCTCGCCCTTTCAGCCGTGGGGGCGTTGTAATGTGACGGTAAATCCCACTATTCAGTCAATCCCACTAAAAGAGTAGCCCGAGATTTGGCGGTGGGTGGGGATGACTAGCTGCCTTCCCTCTAGTCATACACTGCTAAATTAGGGCTAGCGCAGATAGCCCTCGTGTAGCTTTGCGCGAAATTCAAAACAAACAAACAATATTTTGTCAATCTATATTGGGAGGAAGAGGTCTCAGAGTACCTGACCCTCCTAGGTCACAAGACCTAAATTCCGATCAGGAGATCAGGCGGACGAAGATCAATCTATATTTCATGTTTAAGAAGCACAGTTACCAGGACAAACAACTTCAGATTGAATGAATAGCTAGTCGTTTTCCATTCGGATAACCTTTCGCAACTAAATGCTTACGTCTGGATGTGTCGGTTTCGTTTCAGTGAACCAAACTAACAAATCTTTTGAATAGATTCATGAACTGAACTTAATCATATGAACCGAGCCAGTACTATGAATCGAAATGCCTACCACTATCTTACATTTTGTCTTTACAAGTTCATAATATCACAGCTTATAAAATACAGCTCACTTTATACTATAAAGAAAAACGATTGGTTGAAGAAATCTTATTATTCTCTACGGCTAAGTGGTTTTATTATGTTTTTCGGTAGCCATTTTTTGTTGATGTGAGAAAGTTAACTGGATTTTATATAAAATGAAGTTTTACATCGTCCACGTCGTTCTCTCTCTCTCTCTCTCTATATATATATATATATGCCCCCCAGTGGCACAGCGGTATGTCTGCGGACTTACAACGCTAGAAACCGGGTTTCGATATCCGTGGTGGGCAGAGCACAGATAGCCCATCGTGCAGCTTTGTGCTTAATTACAAACAAACAAACAAACAATATATATATATATATATATATGTGTGTGTGTGTGTGTGTGTATACGCTCTTTTTATACACTTTTAACTGACCACACTGTTACTAAATAGTATATCTTTAACAGGATAAAACAGTCTACAGGCCAAAGTGTTACCATATTCTTAAAAAAATGTTATATGAGGTTTATCAAAAGTTTGAAGCGCTTAACTTTATTCATCCACAAAAATATGTTGATTTTCTCATTTATATTAATATGCGAGATTACACTCTGAAACTTCCATAATTTTTAGTTCTAGTTCAACCCTAGCTGTCTAATAGGGTTGCAATAAATAAATAAATATATATATATATACTTACATCGAGATATATTTTTTTAGATTTCATGGGTCCCCCCCCCCGGTAAGCCTGTGGTAAGTTTACGGACTTAGAACGCTAAAATCCGGCGTTCGATTCCTCTCGGTGGACATATTGCAGTTAGCGCTTTGTGTAGCTTTGAGTTAAAACAACATCATGGGTCATATCAGTTGCGTGGGTACGGTATCAGTTCCACAAACACACCTTACTTTTCACCCACTCAAGATCATCTTTAACCAGATTTGTACCTTTTTCTACCCCTAGAAAAACATATGACCAGTAATTAATACCATTTTAACAAATACAGAGTCTATAAGCAATAGCTGACACTATTAAACACATTACATGATACTGAAGTCACTTATATCTGGTAATAAAAAAAGATAGGCAAACATTAAGGCTACTTTTAAATTACTTATGGTAAATTTTTAGTCACTTTTGGAAAATAATAAGAGATACTTTTATTTCATAAAACGGAAAGTGAAATGAGAAAAAACAACAACAAAAAAAACATTATGTCGACGTTGACAAAAAATTCAAACAGTTTTTTTATGCTTTCGAGTATTCTATTCAAAGTGAAAAGTTTGAAATAAGAAAAAGGTAATTAATAAAATTTTCCCAGCCATTTTTTTGTACTCTACATACTAATATTAACATGGAAACGTTTTCAGAACGTTTTTTGGTAAGTTCCTTTTATATTATGCTCAATACAAATCTTTCTACCAAACTTCTATTGACTTATTTCCATGTGTACAAGGTTTATTATTCACTATCGCCATAGTTATAGAGTAGTAACTGCAGCCATGGTAACTGCCACTCTCTATATTATAAGAACCATTGTTGGGTGTCGGCAACGTCCGTTGTCTTTCAGCCACTTGGTGAAAACACATCAAATCTTGTTTCTATGGCGAAGGCTGATCGATCGAATATTCCTTTTTATAGTTTTATTCCTAATGATATTATTAAGGTTGCAGCCACAAAAAATGAGCCAACCAATCATGCATCTCTTGCATGATTCTCTGAAGAGTTTCGTAAAGTTACTCACAAGTAAATTTTATAACCTTAGCATTTATAAAACAATGAAAATTTTAAGTTGTTTGAAACACTGGCTTTCTATTTTCTTTTAATTATGGGCAGAAAAAAATCAATACTTTCATGTTACTTCGAGTCATAACGTATATAATTTAAAAATAATAAAACACTAAATCGTGATATCTCAGATCGTGGAGCTACTGGGGAACAGACCTCTCTAATGGGGGATCTGCCCTCTACGCCACTTCGGTAGACACACTCCTGGTTTCAAAGAAAAATGTAAGATAATACAAGACTACTGATAAAACCTGTGACGTGAAAAGATTCTGCCCGAATTAACTAAAATGTCCAAAATATATGTAACATACTACGTCAGTTTAACCTTAACTCGAGCTATCTATTTTTTACAAGAAAAATAACGTCATAGTAACCCTCGAATCAATAGCGAATACAATAAGATTAGTAAGGTTCTCTTATCAAATTAGCTTTTTTATGCTTTTAAACTTAGAATAGTTTGTTTGTTTTAGAGCAAAGCCACATTGAGCAATCTGCCGTGTTCACCGCGGGGGATCGAACCCCAGATTTTAGCGTTGTAATTAACTTACCACTATCCCACCGTGGACTATAGGGTAAAAATGAATTCAATTTTACCCTCTTTCCATTAAACAAAACATATAATCATATACGGTGTAATAAAAAAAAGTCATAAAGCCACAAATATTTTAAACTAGCAGAAACGCCACCATATGGGCATCTGTTCAGTCTCTATGAACTGAACGGTGTGCTTCTCATCTCAGTCACGAAATCGCTCCTGACTTCTTATTTCATATTGACGAGCAGTTTGATGTGCTTTTGCATTTCGGGTTTGTTCCTGGCTTCTTCTCACTGGAGTTTGCCCCATAATTTGGCGAACAAGCCAAGCTCTTTCTTTCTGGAACTTACATTCTGATGTTTCATTTTCCATCTCAAAGTTTCAGACTTTCTCGTAAAGCACTTTTCTGTTCGACAATTTTTTGGCATCGTGATTTTCGATGTTTTTGATCACTTTATACTCATACTGAAGTAAAAACTATATACTAGTGTAACTTACGAAGATCGAGTTGCTACAAAATTCCTGCAAATTTGTATGCAATGAACTCCGTACAAAGAACTTCTTTCGATTACAGAACAATTCAATTCAAATCGTACGTTTGGATCCTCCAGCAGAAAAAGTCACGTTTCTTCTGAAATATCATAATGATTCTCCACTAGGAAGACTCACTTTGAAATTCTGCACCAAACTCACTTTACCACAGTTTTAGAAGTTTTATCAAAAACATTAATTTCGTTGATAATAATAAATGTACAAAATTAATGTTCATTATTAATAAGGAAAGAAGTACCATTAAGAAAGCGATTTAGGAAATCATGTTATAAAATAAGGTCCTATTATTTTTTTAAATTTTAGCGAGGGTCTATTTTATAATATTTTTCATTTTGATGTGATATATATAAAGCTGCTATTGAATTATTTCTTAAAAAACGTGGACACATGCACTAAATATACTTTTTTTTTATAAAAGACAAAACTGTAATGAAACTTTGTTAGGAACTTCCCCTTATGATGTTGAAAAATCTTGTGAATGTTTCATTCAAATAGGACTAAAACTGTGGGAGGAGTTTTGCGGACGGACGGACATTAACCTCTTATATATATAGATAGATACAGGCTTATGACATACCCGTGAATTTCTTCATTCAAATGAGACCTATAAATTAGGTTTTGCATTTTTTTTTTGAGTACAAAAAAATATGATATTGTTCCATTGATTTAATCATTTTGTTCATAGATGGTAACTTACATAACATATTTGTTCATGTTAGAAACCGTTTTTTAGGCTTAAGGCAAGCTTATTCTTGCACTCTTCGTTTTACCTTACAACTTTTTTATCTTTAAGTGTCATTTTTTATGTCAAAGAACTGATTATTAACATTTGTTTTGTTTTAACTAATTGGTTAGAATATATTTTTGAATGTTCTCAGAGGCAAAACAAAAAACACATACACCTTAAACTTGACTATGAAATATATGTGCTTGTAATATGTTCACCCTAATTATATGTCCATTACATGTTACATGACAAGGACAAGACTAAAAACATTCTCTCTTTCAATATTGATAGTTGCTTCAATTAGTCGTTGTCGAGTTAAAAAAACACTTCTTTAATGCTTTAGGCTCTAAAATAGATAATACTAAAACAAGGTAAATATTGTCTTTCAAGTTTTCTTGAGTGTTTTGGTACCATTGATGTGAGATAGGAACGTTAGTAAATGCTGCATAGAGTTTAATTTGGATAAATAATTTCAATATTTGGTACTTAGAACTCTTTAGAAAACTGTAGGTGGTTCAACTTTACGGTAAACTTACTTCCACGGGAAATAATCTCGTCTGTTTTTAGCCGCGGCATAGCGGCTCATAGAACGGCTCTGAGTTTTTTCTTTCAAGTACAAACTTTTAGCTCATAGCTCTGTCATCTCTCGACCGATTTGAGATATAATTACAGTTTTGGACTAAGGAGGTCAAACCCTTTCAACTGATGAAATTGACCACATCCACGGTCTCATTGATTAATCTATTCTAATCCTGTCTAAAAGAATTTCAATTTGAGGGTAGACTGGTAAGGATCCTGATGAGTAATCAAATTGAATCGGGTATACGCGAGCCCCACGCTTGGTATTGCTGGCGCACAAAAATATAGCTAATAAAAAAGAAATAAAGGTCTCATAGATTAATTTACTGTAATCTTGCCTGAAAGAATTTCAAGTGCCGCGGCTATTGAGGATTCCTTCTTGTTTTACTTTGATTTAGAGCTTACAATGCATTCCATTACCGAGCTATTGTTTTTTATTCTATGAACAGTTAGTCATTTAAAGAACCGCGGTTTTGGTACATGTATTTCCCAGTTTAATTTATAAGAGTTAAGGGATGAGACGCAGTGCAGCGGGTCTCGTAAAAAAAGCAAACAAACAAGTGCGAGTTTAAGTCTCATGTATACTAAAATATGAAACTGAAATCAAGTGACAGATATATCTAAATATCACGTGTTTTTGTGAAACATTCAAAGTGTATTTCCGACTGTATTTTGTAACAGATAAAAGATAAAGACAACCTGCAGTAGGTCCCGTAAAAATACTGTCTTTATTATAGCGCATAGTACAGGAGTCACGAAACAATGAGTATTGACGGATTCATGGCGGATTTATTAATAGTACAAAATATTATTACAGAAAATACAAAGGAAAAGTGAAAAAGTTTTACAGTACACTAGTATTTTACTTTACAAAGAGCATTTCAACACCTTGTTTTTATGCTGCCATATAGTTTATCAATGTGCGATTGTGGAATAGTATCTAAACCTGGTTTCTAGCGTTGTAACTCTGCAGACATACCGCTGTGCCACTGGGGGCATTTTGCGATACTTAAATAAACATGTAGAATCATAAAAATAGATAGATCATAATTTTAAAAAACCAATAACTTGAGTGCTTTGGAAGTTAGACCTTCCTCCTTCATTGTGGACTAGTGGATAGCTGGTCCATATTGTGAATCCTGGCTCTGGATGCGCTATAAGAAAGACAGTAAGAAGTCAGGTAAGACTAACCCAAGAGTTTGTTTGTTTGTTTTGAACTTCGCACAAAATTACTCGACGGCTATCTGCTCTAGCCATACCTAATTTAGCAGTGATAGAGTAGAGGAAAGGCAACTAGTCAACACCACTCACTGCCAACCCTTACGCTACTCTTTTACCAACGAATAGTTGGATTGCCCTTCACATTATAACGCCTCTACGACTAAAAGGACGAGGATATTCGGTGACGGGGATTCAAACCCGCGACCCAGAGATTGTGTGGGAGTCAAGCGCTCTATCCATTAGGCCATGCCAGTCCTAGCCCAATAGCTTGCGCTAATCTATCATTTCAAACTTACCATTTGTGTAGGTTTGCGCGAAAATTTTGAAACAATCATTCAATCCATCTTGCTTCAACAGTAAATTTGGGATTAGATGAAGTGCAAAATGCCTAAGACAGTCATATTATCTTCATAAACAGAGGTGTTGGAGTTCTCTAACATTTTTCTTATGATTGAGTAGAGTTAAACGTAGGCAATCAAAAGTGTCTGAGCTCAAACGAAAGCCGTTTCCTCAAACTAGATGTCTGGTCAGTTTTAATTATGATACAGCTTCTGGAGAAAACAGTGTACAAACGTACCAGAATGGTCAATTGGTTAAGGAGCCATACTTAAGATCTGGTGTCGGTAAGAGGACCTGGGTTCGAAAACCAGTTTTAACATAAAAATATAAAAAATTAATTAAAATCTACAAGTTATGATTGTTTGTAGTTAAGCATAAAGCTACGTAATGGGCTATCTGTGCTCTGCCCACCACGGGTATCGAAATCCGTGTTTTTAGCGTTATAACTTCGCAGATTTACGGCTGTTGTCACTAGGGGTGGAGGCAACTGTTGTTTATAAAAAAATTATTCGGGGAGGTGAAAAAAAAAGTATAAAACCTCTTTTTTTAGAACTTTGAATTAAGGATCATACGATACAGATCTAATGTGGATTTAGATGTTAATTTGTGGATGCTTCTAAATTCCACATATTTTAAATTCATTTTTCAAACCCTTTTTTGCAGTAAACCATCATGCGTCTATTTTCTTCTTTTTTTTCTCTATTTTTTGTTGTCGTTTGTATTTTGCACTTCATTATCTATTAAAACTTTCTTATCGTTTGGGCGATTTGCCAGTTACGCTGGTTAATGGATTCATCGTTAGATATTAAAAAATTATAGTGTACTTAGCGTCAATTCTAATGTATTACATAAATTCATAAATATATCGTGAGATAGCTTTAAGAAGACATTACTTAGAGAGTCTTTTTTGTACTACTTAATTCATAAAAAGAATATCCGCAGTACTGGAAAGACCAAGTGATTAAGCTACCATATTTAACGGCCTTCGTAGATTGCATGGTGTGAATTTTGTTTGGTATTTTGTGTAGATAAAACATTATCTAAACATAGCCGTTGTTTAAGATGGTGGGGAATTTAACGTTAAGGCTATTAAGGTTTTATGTATTATTTCAATATATATACAACCATGATCATGAAAATGGAAACTACAAAAAGAATAACGATGAATATTATTGATTCACAAAGGAGCGAGATATAACCAAGAGGCAGAAATAACGTCATTCTGATTATAATGATGTCTTTGCACCATTTCTGACCAAGAGGCAAAGCTAACATCATTCTGATTATAATGACGTCGTTGCACCGTTTTGGATCAAGAGGCAAATCTAACATCGTTCTGGTTAAAATGATGTAATTGCACCATTTTTGACTAAGAGGCAAAACTAACATCATTTTGATTATAACGCAGTTGCTTCATCTGATTGTATACTCTTTAAAATCATGTTATAAATGGCTTAAATTGTATCAAAACTGCTTCGAATTCCAAAAAGTTGTTAATTTTATATAAACTTTTCAGATTTTCACTGATTACTAGCAGAGTTAGAGTTACAATGTATAGATGACACACTTAGATTTGATACAGATTGATTTGAAACTAGAGAAACTAGTTTGTGTGCCAATAGATATTATAAAGATGTTATTGATTTGATGACAGTTACTTTAGTTATAACTTCTAATATGTCATTTGAAATTAGCTAAGAAATATTTATCTGAATCGCTAAAGTGGATTTCCGTTTTGTAATTATGAGCTACCACTGTTGTTGTTGTTGAGCGTGATATTAAGAATATTTTAAAGAACTGTTTCATATTACTTAAAACCTCATACTGGAAAAGGAAGAATGACAATACAGAATCAATAGAAGAACATCCAACCTAGTCTGGGATTACTGCTTTGTTGGATAAGATAACTAAATTGTTGATTGAAAGAAAATTACTTTTTTTAGTTTCCCAGACGTATGTTGAGCATCTATTGTAGAACGAGCTTGTCAAGGTACAGTAATACAAATGTTCCCTTTAAGTAGTTTTTTCTCTAAAAGTCAGAATGGATTTATAGAAGGACTAAATAATGAAGAAGCATCCGTAAACGTCACATAAATTATTTATGATTCCTTAGATAAATGATAAAAAACATTGAGTGTATTTTTAGACCTAGGGAAGGCAGTGCAAAATGGAAATTCTAGGAATAAGAGGCAGTGAATTAAAATAGTTTAAATCTGATTGATAAAAGAACACAGATTGTAAAGATAAAAAAATTACTTTTGTGATGCGAATATAATAAAATATAATGTTCCACTGGGATCTATACTTGGTCCCATAATATACATCAATGATTTACGTGATCTAAGTTTAAAATGTCAAGTTACCATATTTGCTGATGATACAGTATTGACATTTAGAAAAACTTAAATTTCAAAATAAAAATGACTTGCAAAAAGTTGGAAGTTTATTTTTTTAAATTATATCTTAATTATATTATATAACTATATTATAATTATGTAGTTATATTATATAACTATATATATTTCTATTTTAATTGAAAAGGAAAATTATTATAGATGAAAATAATTTTGAATTGTATATTCATATTAATGGGCGTATAAATAACATTAATCGTAAATGTTTTCAAACATGTAAATTTTTGCTAGAAACAGCATATGAGAGATCTGGCAAAAACACTAAAATATGGCATTAGAAAATATTGTTAAGGTCCAGATGTTAAGTATTCTATGTTTTTAATTCATCATTCAGTAATTCAACATGGAATTTTGATATGAGGAATACCCACACTAAAGCCAGTTATTTCATTACAGAATAATATAAAAAGATAATATCATATGGTTAGAAAAATTAAAAGAATTATAACAGGTACGTTTTATTAAAGACCAGCTGCACAGGTGTCCAAATTACTTGAAGTAGGTATTTAAAAACACAATGAAATTACTTTTAAGAACATGTATTTAAAAAATTCAGTTTTCATAACCTTTCAATTTTTATCCAAACCTTTGGTTTTCAAAATAAAAATTACACAATCTAAATTAAAGCTTCTTGATATACCACATTGGTCGATTTTTCTTCTTCTGCCACATAACAGGATTTTATGAAATCCAACATTATTGGAGATTTATGGTGAATCAAACTTTTAATTCCAGAATGTGTCTTGCCATTTCTGGTGATTCAAGAGAATTTAGGAATTTAGTTGAGTAATTGACAGCAGCATCTATAACTGGAACACTGACAGTTGATCTGTAGGTGAATTCCTGCCTGGAAACCTTTTGCAAAAATTGATCATTTATGTCATGAACAGTATCATTTCGAGGGGCAAGAATTGTTCTTTTACACAACAGTTAATAATTCTGATAATTTTGACAAATATTAGGGAACACATTTTCCTTTAGCTCTTCTGCATCTTTAAGTTTGTTTATAATTAAGAACAAAGCTACACATTGGGCTATCTGTGCTCTGTCCACCACGGTTTCTAGCGTTGTAAGTCCGCAGACATACCGCTGTGCTACTGAAGGGGGGGGGGGCGCATCCCTAAGCAAGTTACCACATTTGTCTGGAATAGTAATGTAGTTAATAATGGTTGGAGACGGCTTGAATGGATAATGAAGAAAAACTTTAATATAAGTTTAACATAACAGCAAATGTACAACGTTTCGACAAGGTTTTGTCATCATCATCAAAGTGGGTTCCTCGTCATCCGAATTAATGTAGTTGTTTGACTGATTGATTGGAAACTTTCCATTACTAACGTAAGAAGAAGTTTCTGATTTAAGCCGTTTGCTTTTATATCACCGAGACCCCCAGTGGTACAGCGGTATGTCTGCGGACTTACACGCTAGAATCCGGGATTTGATTTTTTTTCTTAATTTTCCGGCAAGTATTTCGCTTTTTTTCGTTCATTATTGTCATGATATAAAAGACTGTTTGGATTAGATTTAGTGGTTAATTTATTTTTGAGAATGAATATTTTATTATTGTTTAGTATTTGTTAAAATAAGAGGTAAAAGCAGACGAATATATGAAGTTTTGTTAATAATTCATTGACGTCGAGAATATAGAAGACGGGCAGACGAGTAAGTGATAATGACATAAATAGCGTGAGACGAGCGGGAAGCAGCAAACAGACAAAAGCAGACAGATAATAGTAAAAGAGAATAAAGTTGATGTGAAGTTAACTACCGTAGAAGTGATAGGCCTAACGATTAACATAGGTCTAACGTTTAATATGTTAGAGTGAAACTAACAGTAGAAAAGATCGATAAGAAAATAATTTTATTCCGTCAAAGCTTGGTTCTAAAGCAATTGAATCAACCTGAGTGCACTTTGACAAAAGAAGCAGAGGATCTTCAAAAGATTGAAGACCAAACGATTACGGTAACTCGCGCCACAATTGTAAGTGAATTACAGAGAATACTAGTGCGATAGAAATAGAAAAGATAGTTTGGCTTGTCAACTGAAATTCTAAAGTAATTGAATAGGCCTAAGTGGATACTTGACAAGAAGGAGAGAACTATATATAAGTAGTGTTTATGTTATTTCCATAATATCTATAGTGTTGAAGAATTTATTGTACATACGTTTAACTTGTTCCAATATATATATTATTTGAAAACAAGTGAAGTGCGTGCTGTTTATTCATCGTTGAATTTATCGCTAACAAGTCGCAGACACCTACTGCAGAAGAATCCTAAGCCCAACAACAACATAGTATATATTTATACTATTAAGAAATATAAATAAAAGCCTTTAAATTCTGACAATTGGCGAATAATTATATTTTAAATTCTGACAATTATGAATATACAGTCTTGTTCTCACAAAGATGTTCATATATACTGATAGAAAAATATACAGCACTAATTTTACACACACAAGAAAAAAAAACATTTTAAAATAAAAATATTACTGTTGCGTCAGCGAGGTCACGTGACTAGTATCACGTCACCTGTTTCTAGAAATATCCTGTTCCTTCAAGAATGCCCTAGCATTTACTAGATATGTGCTAGTCTTGTATATATAAGACGTTCACAACGTGACGGGACGACAGTGCAATGAGAAATTGAATGTATGCGGATAAAATATTGTTGGCCACGTGAGACGTGAGCGTTTGTTATAGAGCGACTGAAATTAAGTGTATCGTAAAGTTGTATTCGGAAAGAATAAACCAGTTTTATTTAAGAAAGGACTTGTGTCGCTAAAGTTTCGTCGGAACGAATTTACGGAAAATTAATTAACGAACGGAGACGTAACAATACTATATCTAGTTACCGGTTTTGTAGGTAGTCATAGGTTACATAACGAATTTACTAGATTTAGTGGTGAGAGGTACTTATGTATGATAAAGTTTTCCAGTATTTTTTGTGGAGTATTTATGTTCTAATTTTTCTGAAAGTAGTCTATTGATCTATTTAGAAGTCTCTCTGACAACATGGGGATGTTTGCGTAATTGTGTAGAAAGGTTCAGTTTGTGGATCTGGGAACTCTATAGTGATTATTGAGTTCTGGATTGTCTGTAGTATGTTTATTTGTGATTTGGCTACATTCAACCATGCTGGGCAGGCATACTCTACCACTGGACGTATATAGATTTTAAGTATGTTTTCAGTTGTTTCAGTCTTTTACCATATTTTATTTCTAATTTCATTTACATGTTTGTTGCAATTTAGCTTTGAATCGTAGGCCCAGGAAATCTGCTGATGTAGCTACCCGGAGAAGAGTTCCATCGACATATAATTTTGGGGGCTGTTTACTTGCCTTGGTTGATTTGATAAATAATATGATTTGTGTTTTGGGTGCATTTATCTCGATTCTTCATTTGTTACAGTAGTTTTCTATTTGGTTTCGTCGCGGTTGTATATTTGTTGTCGCTATGGTTGAGGTATATAAGAGCTCTTCCAGATAGCCACATCATCGACGAACTGGAAACAGAAACTTGGATCTAGCGGCGGCATTTCACTCACAATACATGATAAATAATATAGTGGCTCGGCTGTGAGTTTGGTTTGTTTTACATTTCGCGCAAAGCTACTCGAGGGCTATCTGCGTTAGCCGTTCCTAATTTAGTAATGATATACTAGTGGGAATGCAGCCAATTAACACCTTTCACCACCACCTCTTGGACTACTTTTTTACCATCGAATATAGTGAGATTGACCGTAACATTATAGTGCCCCAACGGCTGAAAGATCAAGCATGTTCGGTTACGGGGATTCACAGATTGCGAGTCGAGCGCCCTAACCACCAAGCCATGCCACACCCTCAGTTGTAAGCTTGAAGACTTTTAACGATAAAATTCGAGGTTTTGTTTCTGTGGTAGTATTTAACGCAGTTAACCCGTTGTGTAGCTTTGTGATTGAAACAAACAAACATATTAGTTTAATTTTAAGAGTTGAAATGGCTATTATATATATATATATATATATAACAAATTAAAAATGTTTTGTCAGAACCTTTAATATATGTTTTTATTACCAGTTGCCAGAAAATGTATAAACTATACTTCATAGTTACGTAAGTTAATTGACTGATTTTCTTGTTTGTTTGTAATTAAGCAAAAAGCTACACAATGGGTTATCTGTGCTCTGCCAACCACGAGTGTCGTAACCCGCTTTCTAGCGTTGTGAGTCCGCAAACATACCGCTATGGCACTGGGGGACTAAATGATTGAAAATGTTGTATTATATGTTTTCACGAGAATATAAGATATTTGTACACTTAAAAAGAAAAACGTAACAAAACTACACGTTAATTGCATAATAGTGTAAGTTTTTGGTTTCCAATTACCCTTTACATTATTACACCATTCTAGCTGTTACTTGTTTTGGGCGATCCTTATCGTATTTGTTCGTTAGACCACGGTGACAAACAGGGTCATCTTGTTAGGTCATCAACCTGACATACACGTGTGTTGGTAGGGCATTTGTTGACTACTAGTTTATTTTTTTATGGGATCGGCTGTGGCAGCTGGAATTATCATTATTACCTTCTGTGATAACCACACTAATACATCTTTATTCAACTTTATTAGGGTAGGATTTTTCATGATGTTTTTTACTTTTATATCTTATGGAAAGGATGTAGTCAGCCTTCTATTAACCTCTGCCCTTGTCCTATTGCACCTTACAAGGTCATTCTACAGTATATGCGTGTCTGCTCGAATTATTGTGTTTCTCTGGTTAGCACACGGACAATGCTTAAAACTAGGATGATGTCACGGTTTGCACTGATCAGTAATATGATGATCTTTCCTTGAATTTGAAATGAGTATGACCTCTAAGGATTGTTGGATACCGAACCAAAGTGATGTTTTGCCTGAAGATTTCTTTAATTCTTATCAGGTGTAAGTGTCATTCCTCAAGCTCCATAATAACAGTGGAAATCAACAAGTAGTAAATACTTTACGAATTGAAAGCAGTAAGTTGTAAACTCAAACTTCTTTCGTGTGTGGTAGTTGTTAAAAAGGCCCGGCATGGCCAGGTGGTTAAGGCGCTCGACTCGCAATCTGAGGGTCGCGGGTTCGAACCCCCGTCACACCAAACATGCTCGTCCTTTCAAAGAGGGAAGGCTGTCAAGTGGGTTGCATCCTTGACGTAAGAAACAGCTTTAGAAACGATGGCAGATCTTGCTCTGCCATCGGCTCAACGGTCCGCAAGGACTATGAGAAATGAAAAAAAAGTTGTTAAAAAATCATCTGCTAGCGAGTAAAATTCGCCTGGTGTGCGAATGGTTTCGGGTTCAAATGCGAGACGAAAAGATTACGACACGTCTTATTGTGTAGAACAACGAATATTGCTATGCGCCCAACAACTGTTTTCAGTCTTTTTTTTTACTTGTCATAGTTTTACTTATACTCCGAAAGATCTTCTTTCCAAACTTTATAACTGACCTACTAGAAATCGGTGTACCTGAATAATGTGTGAGTACAAGTACAAGGTGTGATGTAACTATGTAAGATTGTGAAGACGTAACCTGCCATTGTTCAAACTGCTAATGGGTTTTGTAGAGGATAATTGAATCTCAACTTTTAACTGTACAGCTAAGTTTAGCATTGCTTGTGGCATAGCTTTTCGGCTTAAGTAAAGAAAACAATACTAAAATCAGATAGTAGTTCAGCTTGTCTTACATCAAAATATGATAGTTATGAATGTCATCTGTTTGTTTAAAATCTTTTATCCACACGCGAACGTTTCGCACACTAACTCACCTTACGGATCTCCGTTCTTCTTCTCATCTCCTGTGTGTAAAGTCCTAATTATTATCCATGGATATCACAAGCCTGCTTGAATATGTAAATTGAAGAATAACTTAGCGTTAAAAGTACCGTGTAAAACTATTCTTCTTCGAATCCTTTGTTTATGAATATGAAACGATACTAAAATCAGAATACTGTGTATGACAGAACCATCAATCATAAGATTGAAAAAAAGAAATCTAAAATGTCTTCATTAAAGATTCCCTCGTTTTTTCTAGAATTATACTTATGCATTCTCTCAGAACATTCGATGGAAAAAAAACCCTGAGTTTTGGTTTCGTTTTTAGTTTTAAATATTGAAGTTGTGGATAGGTAAAGTAACCAACTCTTTATACAGTTTTCGGCAGAATTATCAAGAAATAATAATTATAATAATTCCACCTTTAATGTGGGTGCTTATAGAGGGTCAATTTTTATTTTAACGGAGTTACGTCTTTTGTTTTTTGTTACGTCCTTCTACACTTTTCAACGAAACTTCGGAAAATTTCGATGAAATTACTTATAGACTGTGGTAGTATTGAAATAAAGTTTAGAAAAAACGACGTTTTTACTCTACATACATATAAAATGTATTTCAATCAGCGTTTCACTGTTTCGGATTCATCAGGGTTGATATACTCTACATACATATAAAATGTATTTCAATCAGCGTTTCACTGTTTCGGATTCATCAGGGTTGATATACACAACTGTTTGATATTAGAATATTCGTTAAATATTGAAAGAAAACCTATTTTCCACGGTGTTTTTTCAAGTATAATAAACCCTAGAATTTAAATTCATTCCAGTTGGGTTACGGGGCCCAATTAGTATCAGCAAGCTGTAAAGAAATGACATGTTTTTCAGGGAGTGTGTAGTAGTTTTGTGTCAGATCATTTTATGTCTGAGAAAAAATACACAAGTTTTATAAATGTTACCTCAGAAGTGAACAAGAAAATTGATGTTATGGTCATTCTTGGGATGTTTATGTATGTATAGACGTACTTAGATTTTAGGATTTCATATAGTGGTATATCTGACTTTAATTTGGCTTATCTGATGCATGACTTGGCCAGTTTATAGACTATTAGTACTAACTATTTATAAATATCATGCTTATCTGTTTATAACAGACATTTAGATTTCAGGCACAACAAAAAATGTCGAAAAAGGGCTTTCTGCTACTTATCCGCATTCAATGATCATCTTGGGTACCACTTGTTTTTACGAAAGAGGGTCGAAGGCCGCCTGGAGGGGGTCACCTGCTTTAATCACTCACACCACTATACAGTAAGGTTTTGTGTGTCAGTAGGGTCAGTAGACACTAAAATGACGTTACATAAGGGACGATTAACGTTGCAATTTGTACTGTCGTGACGTCAATAATACGTGCGCATGCCATGAATCATGAGAAGAATTATGCCATCTGTAGGCCATAACATAGCATGACATATGAACTTCAAAAGGAAGAAATGTTACTCTTAATTTTGGTTTTATTTACTCTTGAAAAAGAACACTTTCGGGGACCCTGTGGAAGTACATGTTAAGTAAATGTTACATAAACCGATAAGTATTTTTGCTTGTTACAGATCTCACCAATAACATATTAATAAATGAAGTAAAACGTATTATCGTAAACGAATTTTTAATTCAGTAAACCCAATACACATAGAATAATAAGGGTATACATTATGCAAATTATCGTATTAAAACTTTAAGGAAAATTATTCTTTAATCTGAAAACACTCTGTTTAGTATCCAATTCATTAGGAATTACAGTATAATTAGAGCAGAAATAACGTCACATCCTAATTTAATTTTATTTGTCAGTCTAGAATAATATAAGATTTTGTAATTGGAATAATAAAGAATAAAACTAATTTGTTAGCACAATGAAATGACATATTAAAAACAAAATAACAAAAAACAACCTTAACAAAGATACCCTAGCCCCTTTAGGAAGAATTAGTCTAACAACAAAATAAAAACCCTTTACTGTATAATGTACAAAATATATAATGAAATAATTAATAAATTTAAACTATAAAATCAAAACACAACCACACAAATACAAACAAAAAAAAAACTTCATGATAAGCAAACAAACAAACTTTCTAATAAATAATAAAAATAAAATAACCTTAAAATAAAACCCTTATAAGATTATAAAACAAACTATAATCAAAATAACTATACATACCTATTTATAATAGAACTGTCTATTATATCTACAAATACACAGTGAATGAAAGAACTGAAATCAAATACATAGATAAGTATAATTTAAAATACATAAACATATTTATACAATTCAACGTGAGTGAATCTGCAGCTTTCCGATGATGTAGCTTCTGCATGGCCACTTGTTACAATCATTTCAACATAGCTCGACACATAGTGATAGGAAGGTTGACTCTTAGCTAGAATGTTGTAGCTAATTTCTCCAGCCAAGAGGCGTTTCTTCACCACAATCTTCAGTTATTCTGGTGATCTATTAAGCAATGGTAGATGCTTTAGGAATTCTCAGTAACAAGGAGTGAAAATCCACTGATTACTTCAGGAACATAACAGTCAGAAGCTTCCAGAATGTGATCATTTACACAAAAACCCAGGTTCCAGTGCAAGATCAGATACATATTATCGGTCTAAATTCAGCTAAGTTTGTAGGTTAAAGTAGGCTGAATTATTTGATTACACCCCTAACTACTATGGCAGGCATTACTCTAAAATGGGCTTTAATGTAAATTCACATATTATGTCACTCATAGAACATATATCTTGAGAACCTGAGGATCACTAGGCTTCAGCAGGTCTCCACTCGACCAACTAGCTGTGGCTGTGCTACTTGCTCTATGCTCTCCCTACCAGACAACTGGAGCACACATAAAACTCTCCGATCAAGCCTCATTGTTCTTCCTACTTTCACACAGACAGTGTATTCATAGTAGAAAGGAATAAGGGTCAAAACTGAAAGTAGTTCCTACACAATTAAGCTGACTCGAGTCAGATGATGCCAACCATGTGTTTGATTATTAGCCTTCACTACCTCTTTCATTATCTTTCCTTAGAAAGTTTCTTCAATTTACAAGTTGTATACTAGTATTTTTCACGATTTACAAAGTTTTAACCACGGGGGTGTCACTTTCTGCCCCTCCCCCAGTGCACATACAGCCTGTACTTTCGTATCTTAAAACTACATTTTATAATGAAACAATTAATAAAATATTCAGGAAATCTGTTTGATTATTAAACATTTTCACTGAAATAGTTCTACTGCAACCAAATAATACACCAGATACAACACATGTTATGATACTTGTTATGATATCTAAGCCACTGTCTTCGAATTTCGTTTACCACTGCTAATTTTATCTGCTCATGAATATTTCAACTCTTTATGAGAAACAACAGGTGAGCTTGTTGCCGTTCTCTAAAATCTCAGATCAAAATGTTTTCATTTCTCTTAGTCATAGTGTGAGGCTCTTTTGTCAACGTCTATAACGAAAGTTCACTACCTGCCAAATATTTTATTATCAAAATTGAAAGATTCTCTTTGTGGTATTAATAGAAATAATAGATGCAAACATTTTTCAATAATACTTTTCAGGTCATTTATTACAATTTCCCTCATATTCGTGAATTTTTAATGTCTAGATCAAATCTTTTTTCTATGCTTTTTTGTTTTATACAACTCTCTTGTAGCTCATAAATCCAATATACTTTCCAGGCAACTCAATAAAAACATATGGAGTACAAGGCAGCATGCTCCATAGATTTCTCACTACTCGGCTAGATTATAAGAGTGAACTATCTCAAAACATTAGTGATGTTTCATGTCAGGAAATTTATTCAGTGATTCAGAAAGCAAGGGTCACAATGCCCTTTCAATCACTGGTGTCTTCACCAAATAACTGTCCTAACCTTCTATGATTAAGCAGCTATCATTCAATATCTGGTGAATATGTCATTTACTCACAGTGATGTCTCAGAAAGCATGTGTAGCTAAGCACTTTTGGCCTCATTAATGTCAAGATCAACAAACCACAATAACTGGATAATCAAGTGGAAGTAACACAATGTAGGGTGTTGCATATATAAGACTGGTTAGTTTATTTAATAGGTATTATTTGGTTTATTTTATGGCATAATATTTAATGATTGTTTAGTTGAAGGAGTGTTGTAGATGGATTGTTTCAAAGGTGTTAGTAGTAAAAAATTTCGTTACATAACTTTGTACAAGTCGTACATTGTGTTTGCAGTTACATTGTTGTCTAGGCTTTACTAATATTCGATATTCTTCGGTATTTTTCTCGTTACCTTAAGTGAGTATTTTTACCTTACAGCACCACTCTCATAGTTTAGAAAAAGTCTGAGGCCTTAGTTGGGCAATGTATAAATATAGGCGACCAACTGAGCACAAGTCAAGTAAAGTGAAAGTGCAGTTCAGTAAGAAAATTAGTTAGCAAAAGAAAAGTGATGTTAGTCAGCGTGTGAGTGATTAACTGTAACGAGTGATATTTTAAAGTGAGTTTCACAGTTTAATAGAGATAAGGAGAATAACTTGTCTTGTAAAAAAGTGTTCTAAAGTAATTGAAACCGTCTATGTGGACTTTGACGAAAAGGAGACAGTTATTCAAAGTTCGAAATACAACTGTGGTAACCCAAGAGGTAACGTAAGTGAATTATTCACTGATAATTGGATTCTAAAGTAATTGAATCAGCCTGAGTGGACTTTTGACAAGAAAAGATAATTATTTAGAGTTTTAGACAAAACTCTGATTTCCTATAGTGTAAAGTATTTTTGTACATACGTTTGATTTGTTTTGAAAACATTATTTTAAAACAAGTAGATTGTGTGGTGTCTGTTTATTGTTTGAATTAATCGCCGACAAGACACAGACACCTACTGTAGAAGAATCCTTAGCCCACTCATATATAAAACCCTGAAATAGTGCGTACATTATTCTGTGTGCATCATCTGATAGGTTGGAAAGTGTGAAATACCACTTTCTTTCCGTCTGTGATCATGATGATCAGAAAATATCCTAGCTTATGATGTTTAAGAAACTGTTGCAAACTGTAGTCTATACAATCTGCTGACATCATTACCCAATGGCTCAGAAAGGAAGTAATGCTTCTTCTTTTCAATCATTGGTTTCTCAAACTAAAGATTGTCTTAGCTTTTGACCATAAATGCCAACTGTCTCCTCTACCAGAGAAACAGCTTTAATTAGTGGAGGTCGTCCACTTGTGACGTGTTCAGTCCTTCTTGGCTGTCCATCTGTGGTTAGCACCAAAGCTGGGGCTGTGGTGTTCTGGCTGGCAGCAGGCAGTGATCTTGGTCTCTACAGATGCCAGCCTATATCAAAGACTCTCATTTGTTTTCACTTTCCCTGTACCAAGATTGACCCTAAAGGACAAGGTTTTTTCCACTGGTCTTAAGTCTTCAGACTTCTACAGATTTTCCTGAGCATGCAGTTGTATGCGATTGATGTCGTGGACCTTATAAGTATCGGCGAAAGCTCTATATTCAAAGGATCATTTTCCCTGGACTCGCCACCTCTCTCATACAACTATCTGTAGTGGCAAACTCTCCCTCTTATTTGAATTAACAGTACATCTAGATCAAATTATTCTTTTTCTAAAAGCTTATTCTACTTTCTAATCAACTCAAGAGATCAAGCAAAGGGCTGGTACAGAAACAGAAACTATGCAATTAATCTTGTGGTCATTGCACCAAAATTCTCATTTTTTTTTCACTTGTGGTGCTCTCAGGTAACTTATTTCTAAGCAAATATAGGATTGAACAGAAACTATGCAATTGATCTTTTGGTCATTGCACCAAAATTCTCATTTATTTTTCACTTGTGGTGCTCTCAGGTAACTTATTTCTAAGCAAATGCAGAATTGAACAGAAACTATGCAATTGATCTCTTGGTCATTGCACCAAAATTCTCATTCCTTTTCATTTGTGGTGTTCTCAGGTAACTTATTTCCACGCAAATGCAGGATCGAACAGGAAATTTGCCAAGTGATCTGATTTTGGAAGCTCGACTGAGATTTAAGCTGCATCCGAACTAAATAGATTAGACATATTTATTAGGCAGGTAAAACAATCTCTGTTACAGACAGAAAAAGAAGAAGAAGAGAGAAACAGTGCAGATCTGCGTAGACAAGTGGACAATTGCATCTACTGGATTAAAGACTAGATCTTTGGATTTTCTTCTTTTGATACGAATCTTTCAGAACTATTCAATGAAAGTAAAGTAGAACTGTCCGAAACTAAAGCTCTGTATTGATGCAGGTTTCTTTGTCTTACGATTGCGTCACCACGTGACCGATCATATGCTCACGACATTCTTTGACTGGTATGTACAGACATTATCTAATTGACCAGCGAAAGGATGACGTGGGAGCGAAACAAAGACACAAAGTTAAACTTAGAACTGAAAAACTTAAACAGTTTTCTGGACCAAGTGTTTTAGCGAAAACTGCATTGAAATAACCAAAGTGAAAAAGCTCGAAAATGTCTGCATCACTAAAGGTGATGGAAAAATATATGATTTACGGCACACTTCTCTGTTACTTGCAGTCTTTTTGTGAATATAAATTAATAATGATACTCATTTAAACAGCATATGCATTCAATAACTAAATATAATAGACTTGCATTTGGCAAGCTATTTAAAAAAATAAAAGTTTGTATTGTCTTAGTATTTGCCAGGAGTGGGGATCGAACCCACGTCTTCTTATGAAGACCAGATCTTAAGTCTGGCGCCTTAACCACTCGGCCATCCTGGCTACAAAATAGCTCATTTTTCAAGCTAAATTAGCTAAATATGCTCTTTCTTCTCGGTGTTTTACGTTTTTTTTTAATCATGTCAAAACGTTATCATATTGATTTGAACGTAAATGAAGCATATTCAGTGACGTATATATTTATAGTAGCCTTTTCGACTCATGTACTATAAACTGGAGTCAGTCCTTGGTTGATCTTAATAAGTCATCGGTACTAGAAAAAGAAAGTGATTCTGGTACATTTCTGATCTCTTAGTTCTTTTACACTTAAGTTCTTACTTTAGAAAATATGACGCAGTATATAAACACACTCCTGGTAGAAAATATATGATTACTTTCAATTTTATGCACATTGATAGTTAAGATTTTTATTTAATATTCTTGGGAACAAAAATATCAAATACAGAAGTTTGTTTCACGCGCATTTATATAGGTACACTTATGTGTCGGTTTGGTTTGTTATGAATTTCGCGCAAAGCTACACGAGGGCTATCTGCACTAGCCGTCCCTAATTTAGCAGTGATAGACTAGAGGGAAAACAGTCATCTCCACTCACCGCCAACTCTTGGGCTACTCTTCTACCAACGAATAGAGGGATTGACCGTTACGTTATAACGCCCCCACGACTGAAAGAGCGAGCATGATTGGTGGGACGAGGATTCGAAACCGCTGATTGGGAGTCGAGCGCCTTAACCACTTTTATGTGTAGGTGTCAATGCAGTGGAGTATATTAACGAATTAAACTAAACGCATTTCATGATTTTATATTTAATTACAGGGTAATAAACCGATTTTTGTTGAATTAGATTAATAAACCATGAATAGAGTCAAAGTGGTATACATATCTTATCGATATCCGTTAGTAACACAATAGCCAACATTAGGAAGGGCAAGCCCAGTAAAGCAGAAATAAACAACATGAAAATGAAAGGGTTTTCTGGCGAGTCATAGAAAGATAGTAAGACAATTCAGTTAACCTATTGACCTAAGCTAGACACTGTTGGTAGTAGGAGATACGATGCGAAACTAAAATTATTAGGCCTATAAGTGTGGAATTACGAGAGTCAAGTTGGCTAGCTGACCTGAGGCCTGATATTACATATTCGGATATATTTCCTTATCTAGCTGAATGTCCTGGTGTTTACAACAAGGACACCATACAACTTTACAAGTGGTTAGGGAGATACAGTTATCTCGAGTCTGGCTATGTTAGAAGTATAATCGAGTCTTGTTCCAAACAGAAGTAAACTACCGCCAGAAGAGCAGAGTCTTCTTAGTACAGTGTAGGGTTAGCCTTCAGAAAAAATGGATATTTGGTAATTAGACATTTCAAATGTATGTTTGGATGAATACTAGTTTATTTAACTTAATACGCTCGGCATATTGTAATATACTTTAACTATATTATTTAATTGATATATTTCATTTCGTGGCACATCTTCTATACCTATAGATCATACTGATTTGTACGCATGGGCAGCCAAAAGTCATACAACATTAATGCAAAGTGACACATGTATAATATTATACGCATATCACCTCTTAGAATACACAGTTGCAATATTATTATAATATTTCTTCTGACCCTATGCACCTACTCGAAGTAAATTAACAAATAAAGATTTCGATGAAGCTAAAGACCCGGAATCATTCACATGGAAACAGACAGACTGCGTCGTTTGGCATGTGAGATCTCTTACGAAACAGGTGCTCAGCTTACCAAAGTATTGTTTGCTTAATGGTGACCAGGTTAAAATCAAATAAACAGGAATATATTCAGATGTAGACATTTCAGGTATTGTACGAGAATATGGTTTCACTTAGAGTGCGTTAAAATGGAGCATGCTTCAATGGGTAGATGGCAATGATCCTACCGCAAAAAATAGAACGTGCCTTGCTATGAAAAAACAACAACAAAAACTTCTTAAGATCTGCGCAAAACTTGTAAGAATATCAGATGCAGCATAAGAGCTAATTCAATTTTGATTGTGAAAATATTCACAATACACAATTTAATGTTTTCATTGTTGAAATCTGGTGAATAAATCTTCATACGAATGAACGTCGACAACATTTCTAAATTGGGTTCTTATTTCATATCAGACCAGCCAAAGAAAAATGAACTGTGGTTATATGAAAATTTCATCTTCTTTCCTCGAGAATAACGTAGTGCCCATACGATAAATTTGATTTTTTACCCACACTTTTTTTACTTTCTGTAAAATGTGTGTTCACCAAGAAAAACTCCGTTGCTGATTTGAACGGAAATGTTACTCAAATCATTTAACTTTGGTTGGAGAGTTTAGGTGAAATGTGCATACCTAGCATTCAGATATTGATACTTTCATACTTTGGCAGTGGACACCTTGCTGCTAAGCCTATCTCTCAGTTTGGTGAAACTGCTTGAGCTCTAGGGTTTGTGTTGATGGATTCCAAGCAGAGAATTAATAAGCACTATTATAGAATACCTTAAATGTTATTATAACCGTTAACAAGAAGAAATGCTTATGGAAATACAATGTTACGCACTAAAAGTCTGATATCTTTCTTTACTCTACACATAGATAATGTAAACTAAACATGTATTATAATTTATTTATAATTAACAAAAATAATAATGAAATAGAATTTGGTGACATAAATTTGTATATAATCCTATAATGTCACTTAGTTGTACCAGCAAAATGCCCAGGTTGTTTTAAAGTCATTTCATTTATTGTTTAAGCTAATACTATGTTCAAGTTGTCATTCTTCACAATACCATCATTCAGATTTGACAGGACAGCATGCGCAGCATTTCGTACGCATAAATAAAGTGGCAGTAGTATCTGTGAAATATTATATTTGGCAGTTAGATACCCAATAAGTCTCTTAACCTCAATAGATGCCCGTGATGGACAGAGTACAGATAGTCCATTGTTCAACTATATGCTCAATAACAACCAAACCTTATTGTTTTTGAATCAATAGAAACAGAGAAAGATTGTTTGTTTTGAATTTCGCGCAAAACTACACGAGGGCTATCTGCGCTAGTCGTCCCTAATTTAGCAGTGTAAGACTAGAGTGAAGGCAGCTAGTCATCACCACCCACCGCCAATTCTTGGGCTACTCTTTTACCAACACAATCATATATTCAATACATGTTATTGTAATTACGTAATTAAGGACAATTTTTATTAAGCCTGTAAACATCCTCTTGATTTTTTTCACTAATGAATTAAAGATAAAATTTCCATTAGAAGAAAGTTAACGCCCCAGTTGATTTTAAAAGTATCAGTTTCCAAAACTTTAGATTAATATCACATTTGTAAAACTTGAATAAGTGCTAATAAAATTTCACTTAAAGTAAAATCTTATTTTAACAATGTTCGCTCTTATAAATATGCGAATATTATTTTCTTTTATTGACTTGCTAGTTAGGGCACTGACTCGTAATCTGGGGTTCGAATCCTACCGCCGAATATGTTTGTCCTTTCAGTGACTGTCTATCTCACTATTCGATTACAGTAGCGCATGAGTTGGCGGTAGGTGGTAGTGACTAGCTTCCTTCCCTCTGCTCTTTCGCTTCCAAACTAGGAACAGCAAACGCAGATAGCCCTGGAGTAGATGGTGACGTAGTCAGTGATTAATCTAGCTGTATACTGTACCTGTATTTGAATTATCGAGATTTGTATTAAAAAAAATTTATTCCAGAGGAGTATTTAAGCCTCTTAAGAAATTTCAAACAATTCCATAAGCTTATATTTCCGCTTGTCAGTCAGTGATACTGCCAAATATGGTAAATCAGGCAACATAATAAACATGTGTTCAGGATTTGTTCTGTATGTTCTGAAGTGTTAATAAATTTGCAAACTCTGGCATCACATTCAGTTATACGATGTGCTATAGTAAAAAAAGTTTAACATACATTAACAAATAATTAATATAATCCATTTCAGAAATATTTATCATATTAAATGCATATTTTAAAACCAATATTAAACCATATGCCAGGAGTGGGGTTCGAACCCACGTCTTCCTACGAAGACCAGATCTTAAGTCTGGCGCCTTAACCACTCGGCCATCCTGGCGATATAATAATAGTAATTTTATTATGACTTAGATTAAATTTTTTTATGCGATAGTAGATTAATTTATTTTTTCTTAATATGTTTTGTGAAAATTTGCATTCATTTTCAACGTAAGCGAAGTATATCCAGGAGTTAAATATTTTTTACAGTAAACACTTAGACTAATGAACAGCAGTCCCTAATTATTCCCAGTAACTCCCCGTCGAGAGGGTTAAAAGTTCACTAGTTCTTGAATCTATAGACCAGATCTCCAGAATAGTCATAAGCACAATTCCGAAACATTTTGAAAATTGTTAAACTAATATCGTGAAGTGAGATTCTATTAAAATGTATGCCAGTTTCTATCAGACTTGCATGACCACTTTATATCGTCTCAATTAAGCCAACGAAATAAGTGCAATGCGTAGCGTCTTGTAAATGGCAAAATATAAATTTTTAATATAATATAGAATGTTTTGAGTTACTGAAAACTGTAAAAACAATTATGGTTTTGGGTTTTACGTGAGTGAAACGTAATCAAATAGTGTGTTCTCTGTAGAGGTGAGTTTAGTGAACTTCATTAACTCTTATTTTGTTATATACACAAAAATATATTTCATTCTAGACGTTGATATACCAAGGGATATTCATGACTATACTTATAAGTATCGTAACGAAGTTAGATCTCCTGCATTTACCTTAAGCTCACAAACAAAGATGTGATCAGTGTGGCATCTGTAAACCTCTAATATTGAATCCGTGCAAACGAATCCTTTTTATTACATTTACAGATATTTTTTATGTTAATAATTTACATCGAGATTGCACGCATTATATCCCAAGGTTAGTGACTTAATCATTCAATGATCTAGCCATGTTAAGTCAGTGTTTATCGCAATGATAATAAAGTTATCTGGAACGTATTTGGTATGCATACCAGCCGTACAAAACGAAACTTGTGAGCAATTACAAATTATTATTGAAAGACTTCATCGTACTCGGTTTTTTAATTAGTATTTATATCTGTATTTGAATTATGACAGAGTTGTAATATAAAAAATCCAGCCATATGAGTATTTAAGCCTTTTAAGAGATTTCGAACCATTCCATAAGCTAACGGAAGGGAAGAAAATTTACATTTCTACCAGGCAGTTAGTGGTGCTGTCAAATGCGGCGTATTAAGCAACTTAACACAATCACGTTCAGTATTCCTTCTGTATTTTCCGAAGAGTTAAAATTACTCCAAAATCGAGCAGAATGTTGAAGTTCACTCAGATATTTCATTTGTTTTAATAGTTTTATATCTTACACCCTATTTCAAAACTAAGGTTACAAATCATTGTTTAACTCCCACATCTCATCTACAAAGACCAGATCTTAAGTCTAGCGCCTTAACCTCTCGACCATGCTGACGATGTATTGCAATTTTTGAACAAAGATAATTCACAATAAATTGGAATATACCAACTACTTTATTTATACTGAGATTTTTTTTTCAATACAAACTTTGGTCTCGTAGCTCCACCTCTTGATCGATTTGAGATCTAATTACAGCCGTGGCTATTGGGGGTTCCCTCTTTTTTAGTTTGTGTCATGGCTTAGCGTAAAAATCGACGTACTCCAACAGATGTAAGTTTCATTACTTAAAGTGCGTTTTTAAACTGTAAAAATGTATGGTTTTAATTTTCACGTAGGTGCACTATATCCAGGGATATACTCATTTTTATAGTAAACACTTTGACAAATTAAATAAAAATCAGAGTCAATCCCTTATTTTCCTAAGTACTCCTAATCGAGTTAGAAGAAAATACATAAGCTTAAAACGTTTTTGGGCGTAGCATAAGATTTCCACGATATTCAGAAGTATAACTTACGAAACATTTTGGAAATTGTTAAACTGAAGAAAAAAATAAAGCCAAAGACTCCATGTTGTCCTGTAGCATATGTTAGAGTTTAAAACGTGTAATAAATGTATACAACGAACATACAGAATTTACAAAGTGTACAAGGTGTTTTATATTGATTTATGCCAATCTACAATACTGACTCATCTTAATAATGTTAACTGTACTGAAGTTAAGAAACTATATAATGCCAGATTCGGCTAAACTATAAACACAATACAAAATAAGAGTTAATTCGAAATGAAGTTCACTAAACTCACTTCTATAAAGAACGTATTAACTGGATACGTTTTACTTAGGTAAAAATGAAAACCATAACCGTTTTTCTAGGTTTTAATAAATCAAAACTTCCATAATATGTTAAATATTTCATATTTTGTCATCGTAGTAGACGCTACGCACTGCACTTATTTCGTTGGCCTACACAGGAGGCTGTGTGTGTGTGGGTTTGTCGTCCTGCAAATCTGATCAAATCCAGCATCCATTTTGCTTCTCACTCGACGGGGAGTACCTGGGAAAAATAAGGAATTGACTCTTATTCTTGCTTCCTTAGCTACAGTGTTTGCTATAAACATGGACATACCAATGGACACACTGCACCTACTTAAAAATGAACACCATACATTTTTCAGTTTACAAAAGCACTTTAAAGAAAGAAACTTACATGCTTTAGGATAGAATCATTTTTAAAGTAAGCCAGTATTTAAATTTAAAAAATCCAGTAGTTGGCAAATTCTAATCTATTGTGAATTATCTTTGTTCATAACTTAGAATGCATCGCCAGGATGGCCGAGTGGTTAAGGCGCCAGACTTAAGATCTGGTCTTCGTATGAAGACGTGGGTTCAATCCCCACTCCTGGCAAGTAAATGATGGTTTTTAACCTTAATTTTGAAATAGGGTGTAAAATATAAAACAAGTATAATTTATGTAGTAATATCCCTTTGTATATCTACGTCTAGAATGAAATATGTATTTCTATATATAGTTATTCATTTTTGACACTTTTTTCAATTTTTTTCACTAAATTTAGGAAAGACATTTGTTTTTAAGATTTATAGAAGTAGTGTAAAAGTGGATTTCATAAGTAAAGTAATTACCGTAAATTTACCAGTAGTCATAGTTCAAATAAATTAAACTTTGGTTGATATTTATTTCAATTTTACAGATATATTACTCTAAAATATCAAAAGTTGACACTTCAAAGGCGAATTATGATGTTGTTTGTGTTTTAAAGGTAATTCACTGACTACTTTATTAGAATTACAAAAATTAGGATGTTTACAGATTTAATAATTTTTTTAAATTATGTACCCACATTATTTTGTTTGTTAGATTTCGCGCAAAGTTAATCTCGGGCTGTCTGTGATAATTTTCTCTAATTAATAAGTGCTAGGATAGAAGTAATGAAACTTGTCAACTCCATCCACTGCCAACTCTTTGGCTACTCTTGATATATATATACTGAATAATGGAACCTGACTGGTAATCTTATAACACACCCAAATTTCTAATGTATAGAGAACGAATAATAGAGCCTTATTTCCACAACCCGGCACGCCAGCCTTTGGGCCAAACTCGATTCTCTTAAATTACCGTGTAAAATATGTATACTATTATCACAGTCTCTATTTAGGGTTCATTGATTCAATAAAGTTAAGAACGAGTTTACTGCACTATAATAAACATAATTTATTATCATGCACTCTACTTCATTCGTTAACATGTTTATTGTAAAAACTATAACAAAAAGATTATAAGTACTTTTGACTTATCAGTCACAAAGGATAGGAAACTCTGCTTCTATTTCTTTCTTAACATAATAAATATTAAAAGTGCAATAAGAATACATAAACGTACCAATACTGAAAAGAAAGACATACTGTTTTGAATAATTCTATCAATATGAAATTAGATGAGGGCGGTCTAACCTACCCAGTCATGATCTTCCTCATATCATCCTGTATCACTGGGTAAAGTTATGCTGATTTGGTAGTTTTTTCGAAATTAGATATGAAATTTGATGGGGGTTTAATACCCACTTATGATCTTCCTTATGTCATCCTATATCACTGTGTTAAGTTTGGTGCTGTTTGATCAAGAAATGTGGAAACGTATAAAGGAACAAATAGGAAATGATAGATATACGACCGTGTATTTTTTTGCCGGACACACACTTTGCTTTATATAGTAGATATCGATATGTAAGCAAAACAAGTACCTAAGACTGATTTTGGTTACTAAAAAGTACGACTCGGTTAACCTTTCTTTGTTATTGAATATCATCAAAAATTAGCATTTGCATACAGCAAGGCACGAGAACAATTATCAAGGAATAAGAAGTTATAAACTGGTCAAGTCATGTAACGTAAAAAAAAACAAATAAAAAGCTTTTCGCTTCATGAATGCTTAGAGGTTTATTTCAAACTCTTTTTCTTAAGTTGAGATCAACGTTTACCTACTTTTCAGTAAGTCATATACATCACTGCATGTGTTGTAGCCGTGGTTATCATAACTGCTAGCATTTCTAAAACTTTATCTTCGTAGTATTCAAAATTTATGTAATATTTCCAGAATTTAGTTCTCTGAAACAGTGTTTAGTTTTGACCACTGTAAACCTATGCCTTGAGATGGTAACATTTCTTCAATAGGATACGAGACTTGCATTAACGCTTTGTTCTTAAAGTAGTGTTGGACTGGGAATTAGTTGACAATGGCCTACATCTACTGCTAGCCCAACTTTGCTGTAAGAACGGAGTGATCATTTTGCCATCTTGTGCTTCATTCATAGTAATTGGAAGAGTCTTGTGGTAGTCGTCACTATTCGTAGTCAGTTAAACACACAGTGTTATTTCAATTTCAGCTGTGTTGGTGTGTTTACGTTTTTGTTTTCTTCTACGTATTGTATCACTTAACCTGTTTTTGTATTCATCTTCGTATACCATCACTTAACCTGTTTTTGTTTGTTACATCTTAAAATTCATCTCCAACACTTGTGAATTCCTACACTGAAACAATTCGGCTTTCATTCTTTAAACATCAGTTACTCACTGCCCTCTAGACCTTACCGTTCCTCTGGTCATTGGGGTAGTGACTTGTCTTGTATAACTCCTTACAGTTAAGAATGCCACTCATGAAATTATCTACTTGGGTAGTCCTCAACATTCATACTCGCTCAGAGAATCGCAATGACATTTATTTTCATCTCCATTTTTCGGATAACATGTGCATAGATTTCGTGTAATTTTTTAAAACTATTAAATGATTTCATTGTATAAAATCTCTAAACACCATTTAAGCAACGTTAATA
>NW_013666200.1:513920-515054 GCF_000517525.1 Limulus polyphemus | reverse complement strand
CTGGTACGGATATCCGAGACAGCGTCCTTGACTGGAACTTTAGTAAAGATACACTTCTCGGCTTTATTTCTGGTACGGATATCCGAGATAGCGTCCTTGACTGAAACTTTAGTAAAGATACACCCCTCGGCTTCATTTCTGGTACGGATATCCGAGACAGCGTCCTTGACTGGAACTTTAGTAAAGATACACTTCTCGGCTTTATTTCTGGTACGGATATCCGAGATAGCGTCCTTGACTGAAACTTTAGTAAAGAGACACTTCTCGGCTTCATTTCTGGTACGGATATCCGAGACAGCGTCCTTGACTGGAACTTTAGTAAAGATACACTTCTCGGCTTTATTTCTGGTACGGATATCCGAGACAGCGTCCTTGACTGAAACTTTAGTAAAGATACAATTCTCGGCTTCATTTCTGGTACGGATATCCGAGACAGCGTCCTTGACTGGAACTTTAGTAAAGATACACAGAAATGAAGCCGAGAATATCCGTACCGTCTCGGAAGCGTCCTTGACTGGAACTTTAGTAAAGAGACACTTCTCGGCTTTCATTTCTGGTACGGATGTGCGAGACAGCGTCCTTGACTGGAACTTTAGTAAAGATACACTTCTCGGCTTTATTTCTGGTACGGATGTCCGAGACAACGTCCTTGACTGGAACTTTAGTAAAGAGACACTGGGCATCAAAACTAACTAAAATATCGGTAGATGATGCATCGGTGAATTGTGGAATAAAATTCTGGTGGTTGTGTCTCGGTTACTTTATATGCATTTTGTCCTGAATTGATTAAGTATATTAGTAATACTTTGTTCCTTTCACCTTATTAGATTTACAATTTATATCTCTCTTTATTAATGTTCGTTACAATTGTATGTACATGTAAATAATGTATGATTTTAAAAGTAGTTTTCCTTATAAGTAATCATGTGTATAGATATAATTATTTACTCGATGTAACACACCATCTGTTGTACGTTTTGCTACTTTTTCTACATGATTAATTGTTGTACATTATGTAATCTTCATGTAACACACCAGCTGTTGTACGTTTTGCTACTTTTTCTACATGAGTAATTGTTGTACATTATGTAATCTTCATGTAACACACCAGCTGTTGTACGTTTTGCTACTTTT
>NW_013666200.1:508178-512992 GCF_000517525.1 Limulus polyphemus | reverse complement strand
AACACACCAGCTGTTGTACGTTTTGCTACTTTTTCTACGTGAGTAATGGTTGTACATTATGTAATCTTCATTGTTGTTTTTATCGTAACGTTCATAGTCAAATTTTCTTTCGCCTGTTTGTTTATGGAAAACCAGCATATTATATAAGAGAAGGCGAACGAACTCGAAGGGTCGGATTCTGTTGATTTGTGCATAATATTATAAAACAGGAAGACTGAAGGCTACTCCACCGAAGTTTATTTTGAAAAAAAAAGGTCAACAGCGAATTAAATAGCAAAGATATTTGTTGTGACACTCGGCCATTAATCAACTAATTTAAAATAATAGTTCCCTAGCTACTGTTTTTGTTACTCTCAACTGTATAATATACACACATATATATATTTATTTATCTGAACATATCAGTACATAATATCTTCAGATATTCTGAACCATATAGTCCTAAGAAGCGTAATCAAAAATTTCCATTATACGTAAAGTTTGAAGTGGCATTGAAAAACGAAATCGTTCTGATAAAACTATAATCCAACTATTAAACGATGGAAAAAATATTAACAATTTTTATTTTTTTTGGGTGGATTAATAGAAAAATATAGATTACTATCATCTAGACTAGAACTAACAACCTCATATGTCAAAACTACTCTAAAAATCAAAAAAGTTTGCATGATATATGTATAATCTAACCTATATGTAGATATGAAAATTAGCATATATTTTAAATATCTATGAAACCCCGAACAATTCATATGTACATCTCAAACTTGACAAATATTCATTTGAAGCTGCCTGATGTACCTCATAGATTTAACGAAAAAATATACAATTTCTGTACATTCATTTAAGTAATGAATAGATATACTTTTGATCTGAGAGCGGATTAGCAAAAATGCTACTAGGCTTTGAATTGCTAGAAGAAAGTACGAGTAAATCTGTTTACTACATATAAAATGAAGAATGGCTGATTAAAAAAAGACTGAGTGATAGAAATTCAACAGGATAGAATGAGAAATGGGATTTAAGTTACCAATGATAATTTATTTTCAAGTATTTGAAGAACTGTAATCTATTATAAACAGTAGTATTCAATAAAGAAGCCTTAAAGATTTAACTTTTAGCTTAATAATGTGCTATTCATCAATGTGAGTCTATTACAATTTAGAAATAATATCTTTGGAATAATAAAATTGTGTTATAAAATTCAGTCAGTTTATCACTCAACATAGGGTACTCGTTCCTTATTTCTGTTATTGTCTCTCAATTGAGAATATACGATTAAAGGGATTCTTTCTGTTTCACAGTAATATTTAAATGTGCCTTAAAGGTTATTATACTAGTTAGACTGAGTTTTACCTAGCATATGGTAATACTAGCAAGTTTAGTAAGGTTGAGCTTATTTGTTCGAGAATGTTCTTTTTTGTTTGTTTGAAGTTGAACACAAAGTTACAAAATGGGTTTTCTGTGCTCTGCCCACCACGGGGATCGAAACCCGGTTTCTAGCGTTGTAAGTCCGCAGACATGCCGCTGTGCCACTGGGGGGGGGGGGGGCTCGAGAATCTTCTAAGATAAAGTGTAATAAAAAATAAGGCCATAAAAAATGAGTGATTAAAGTTCGATATAAAAAAGAGGTTAGAGTTTAAAGTTTGTAGTTATTCTTGCAGTACTTCTTATGAGTTTATTGGTTCAGATTTTGTCAGTGAATTATAAAATATTTCTGTGTTAAAGTAGGCCTAGCTAATCGTGAATGTGCTATAACATATTATCCATGATTGTACTGTCAGAAACAAAGTGTCTATACAACATTAATCTATTCAGATTCCTTAACAAACTTGTAAGCCATGTGTGAATTCTGAAACCAAAACAAAAGTAAATAAATAAAATCCCTGTGAGACAAATAGGAAAAATATTCGCCTTTTCCGTGCGAATTAATTTATTATACAGTAGTATTTTAATTGTATGTGATTGAACTGCGATACCACAAAATATTTTCAGCACTTTAAGCTGTAGGTGCGTTATAAGAGTGACAGTTAATCCCTTAGCCTTGTGACGAATTTATTATTATAAATTTATTTTAATATCGATGTTTGTTTGAATTAAATTTATATTTAGAAATGTACTTAACATATACTGTTAAATATGTATTGCGAAACTTTCGCCTATTCTTTAAAGTTTTAGAAGATTCTCGAGTGTAAGAATCAACAATATATGTGTGTACGTAAACGCTAATATAGCTTTGTATTGTTAAGTAATCTGAATTTTTGAGAAACTCCCCACACGCCTATAAATATAACCAGTGCAACTCGTCTAAAAAACAGTGTCTATTATTGGTTTGCTATAGTTGGTATACTATAAACTTCAGAAGCTATGATTGTGATTAACGCTTATTAATCAGGAACTTCAGATATATTGGCCAGGAACTGTTATAAATTTCGAACATTACAAATCATTCAACTTCAGTGGATTCACATCGAACATCAGTACTTTTGCGAAAACATTACCTAATGTCATCGGTAGAAAAAAATCGGCCTGTGATCACCGAATTTCACAGAGCTAGCTCGCTCCCTATTAAGTGAATTGTACCTACATCAACTCTAAATTAACTCGCTCATCGTGAACCATCGATAAGATATGAAGGAAGTTCCAGACTACAAAGAAGACTTTATATTGCTTGTAAGTTTGTAAAACTTTTGTATATAAATCATTGTTTGTAATAACTATTTGTAATAACCGTTATTGTAAATTGTGTTATTGTTTGTGTATTGAAATATGTTTGTATTAAAAAAAAAGAAAACCGTGTGTATCAATCTTTTTGGCAAATATCATAAATTGGAGATATTTCGGCATTTATTTAACTACTAAATTTATATTATCATTTAGTTCGATTTCAGGCCATTTAAAATTATAATACGTAACATGATAAATTGGGGGTTCGTGTCCGAGATCTGAATCAGTGACAAAATTCGATCTAAATTTAAATTTAAATCATAATTCAATTTATATCTATCAGTGCCAACAAAATTTGATCATGTCTGATTATCAAGATTTTCCTGAATCACCCTTCCTCCAACAACTAGAAAGATATAACAAAATGAATTGCTCGAAATTTCCAAAATTTTAGAACTAGAAGTATACAGATCGATGAGAAAAATTGGGCTAAAAAAGCATATTATCGAAATACTAGTCGATGATGATTTGTTGTCTTAGGAACCATTAGAGGAATACTCTAGTGTACCAACTGGCCAATCGGGATTGAGTGATAAAGATAAGTTAGAAATCCAGCTAAAATTCAAACAAATCGAGCTTGAACAAGCTCGCATCGAAGCCGAGAAAGAATAAGCTCGTATCGAAGCCGAAAAAGAACAAGATCGTATTGAAGCCGAAAGAGAAATTAAACGTCTCGAGGCCGAACAAGCTCGTATCGAAACTGGAAGAGAAAATAAACATCTCGAGGCCGAAAAAGCTCGCACTGAAGCCGAAAAAGAAATTAGGCTGAAAGAAATGGAAATTAGACTCAACATCGATCGACCAAGGCAAAATGATAACTTTGAACTTAATTGATGTGTTAAAGTACCACCATGTAATGAAAATGAAGTTGATATATATTTCCAACATTTTGAGAAGGTTGTTCAAACCATGGAATGGCCCACCGAAAAATGGGCATTATTATTACAAAGTGTTTTAACTGGTAAAGCACAAGAAACTTATGCTACTCTCTCTCTAGAAGATTGTACGAATTATGATAAGGTTAAAGCAGCTATTCTCAAAGTATACGAGTTAGTACCGGAGGCTTATCGCCAAAAGTTTCGAGCTTATCACAAACAAGATAATCAAACTTATATGGAATTTGTCCACGAAAAAGAGGTTTATTTTGATCAATGGTGCAATGCTATGCATATTGGCAAAAGTTTCGACAAACTTAGACAATTATGTCTAACTGAGGAATTTAAACATTGTGCATATGACGACCTCAAAACTTATTTAGATGAAAAGAAAGTTGAAACACTACAGGATGCAGATGCTCTTTCTGATGAATACACTTTAACACATAAAAAGAAATTCCTACCATCTCAACAAAAACCTGTATTTGTTCCATCCACTAAAGTTGAGGATTCTTCTAAAAAATTCAGCTCCTGTAGTTCGAAATCTTTTGACAGTCAGGATAAAACTTCATCAAAACCATCAAGCCTATCTGCTATTTTTGTAAAACACCTGGTCATGTTACCTCTGGTTGTCGGTGTTTGAAAAAGAAAAAGAAAAGGAGGCAATACCCTGTGCATTCGTGTCCACATATGGATGTAGTTTCACCAAATCACCCGATGTAGTTGATTCGGCTACTGATATAAGGCTTATGTAATCAGGGAGGAATTTAGACCTTTTGTGTCTATTGGTTCTGTGTCTTTGACAAATGACACTACCAACCCATACCCATACGTATAGAATACGTGATACTGGGGCGACTCAATCGTTGTTGTTAGAAGGTATATTGCCTTTAGATTCGAGTTCTGCCGCTGGTGAGTATGTTATTGCTCAAGGCATTGAGGGTAGCTTTGTTAATATTCTTCTTCTTCATAACATTTATTTAGCATCAGACCTAGTTTTGGGACCAGATGTGATTGGACTAGGACCTATTCTGCCAATTAAGAGTGCTTCATCATTGTTGGGAAACGATTTGGCTGGGGGGAAAGTTGTTGCTGAACCAAAAATGATTAGTGAGCCAATCACTGTTTCATCTAAGGATGGTGATGTGTTTCCCTCGTGTGCTGTGACTCGAGCTCAGGCTAAGAAATTAAGCCAAAAACAAATGATAAACATGG
>NW_013666200.1:505805-507803 GCF_000517525.1 Limulus polyphemus | reverse complement strand
TTCCATTTATTAAAAGTAACCTGATCACTGAGCAAGAAAAGGATCCACAGATCACTTCACTATTTAAATATGCACTCCGAAATAATGAACTGGAGAAAGTTCCAAATGGTTATTTTTTCTAAAATGTTGTGCTTATGAGGAAATTTAGACCACCAGATGTGCCAGCTTCCGAGAACTGGGCTGTAGTTTACTAACTTGTTGTTTCCAAAGCATATCATTCTGAAATACTGAAAGTTGCCCATGAACTCCCCATGGGAGATCATTTAGGTGTAAACAAGACACGTGACAAAATTATGAGACATTTCTTTTGGCCAAAAATTAGGCAAGACGTTTCTCTGTTTTGTAAAACTTGTCATACCTGTAAGTTGGTCGGAAAATCTAACCAGAAAATTCCTGTTGCTCCGTTCAAACCTATACCAGCTTCAGAAGAACCCTTCAGTCGTGTGATTGTTGATTGTGTTGAGCCTTTACCAAAAACTCGATTAGAGAATTATTATTTGTTGACTATCATGTGTGTATCCACTCGATTCCCTGAAGCTATGTCTTTGAGAAACATTTCATCCCAAAAATTTATAAGGTTTTGATTAATATTTATACTTTCGTTGGCTTGCCCAAAGAATTTCAGTCTAAGCATGGATCAAATTTTATGTCAGGATTGTTTCAACAAGATCTTTATCAGCTCGGTGAAAAATATGATGCGGACTTACTGTCTCGTAAACGAGAAGGAATGGGATGAAGGAGTTAATTTATTATTATTTGCTGTCCGTGAGTCAGTTCAAAAGTCGTTAAGGTTTAGCCCATTTGAATTGGAGTTTGGCTATCCAGTGTGTGATCCTTTGAAGTTGCTGAAGGAACAATGGTTGAAGGACGACCCAAAAGAAATGCACTTATTGGATTACGTTTCCAAGTTTTGGTCAAGACTCTTACATGCTTGTAAATTGGCTAGAGAAAATAACCCTCAATAAGATAAAGGAAGCTCTAGACTAGAAAGAAGACTTTATATTGCTTGTAAGTTTGTATAAACTTTTGTATATAAATCATTGTTTGTAATAACCTTTATTGTAAATTGTATTGTTGTTTATGTATTGAAATATTAGGTCGTCAAGAAATTAACGTCGCTTTTTATTAAATGAAAAAACCCTAACAACTTCTATATCAAAACGCAAGAAAAGATATTAAGTGAAATATCCTCCATTCCTATCGATGATTCGTTTCCATCTTACAATCAGGTTGTTAATGCCCTAATTAAAGAAATCACTTGGCTTTGAAGCAAAAAACATGTCGATGTCCTCTTTAACACCTTCCATATTTGCATAAGTTTTCCCATTAAGACGGTGTTGCAGCGAACGAAAAAGATGGTAATCTGATGGTACCTTAATTGGAGAATATGGTGGGTGGGGGAGAACTTCTCACCACAACTGTATAATTATGTGTCGCGTCAAACTGCTACACGTGGACGAGCATTGTCGTGGAGAAGAACAGGTTTCCGAATGACGAGTAAAAGGCGTTTCCGATGAAGGGCTTGATTTAAACGTTCCAGTTGCTGACTATAGATCTTTACAGTAACAGTTTACTGTGGATTGAGGAATGAATTACTCCTTTGATGTCCCACCAAATGCAGAGCATTACTTTCTGCGGATGGAGTCCAGGTTTTGGGGTCGGAAGTGGTTTTTGTCTAGAACTGAGCCATTGTTTTTGGCGTTCAATATTTGTATAGATTATCTATATTTCATCACCGATGACAATTCTGTCCAAAAATGGTTAATGCGTATTACTCGCCAGAAGAGACGAAGCAACGTTCACACGTTGGAAACAATGATCATGGGAGAGTTCGTGAGGCACCCAAACACTTTCTTTATAGAGTTTTCCCATATTCCTTAGATGTTTATGTATTGTTTCATGAGAAACATACAATTTCAGGGCCATTTCACGAGTATGTTGCCTTGGCTTAGAATCAAAAAGAGTCTTCAGAGCATCAATATCAATTCCAACATGTCG